>NC_069074.1:43332190-43638737 GCF_025698485.1 Gossypium arboreum | reverse complement strand
TTCAAGAGCACGATGTAAGGCATCTTTCATATTTTTAGGTATTTTCACAGTATCGAGACACGAAACAAAGATTGAGAATGTCGAAGATAAGGCTTTCTAGGACACAAAGTTAGACATGAGATATTGGCAACATTTCTAACACCTTTTCTTTTAGCAATTCGAATATCTAAATCAAAAAATTCATTGGCTGAATTATGAGTTTTACTTGGATTTTTGACAAGATCTTGCAGGTTGGATTCTTGGTGATGAATCTGGTGGATTTCACTTTCTTGATTTTGGTTTCTTATTGAGTGAACAATTAACTCATTTGTTTGTTCTTTATTCTCATGATCAGACTCTATATCTTCACACTCTTTTTTATTAACAACATTAACATCATTAGTTTTTGTGTTAATCATAAGTTCATCTTTCCCATTATTAGAAACCCTATGTTGAATATTTCTAGTTTTTTCTTGATCAATTATAGAATTTTTTTTTACTATAATTACCTCTCTGAAGATTAGATTAAAATAAGATTGCGTTTCAAAAAATGTGACATCCATGGTAACAATAATCTTACTATTAATTGGATCATAACATTTGTAACCCTATTTATTAGAAACATAGCCAATAAAGACGTATTTCTTTGTTTTAAGATCTAGTTTACCTTGGTTGTGAAGATGAACAAAAACACTCCACCCAAAAACTTAGAGGGATAAATCTGTGATTAATTTAGAGTTAGGAAAGTTATCTTTAAAGAGACGAAAAAAAGTTCTATAGTTTAGAGTTTTACTGGGCATTCTATTAATAAGATATGTAGATGTTAACAAGGCTTCGCCCCAAAGACAACGTGATACCTGACTAGTGAACATCAAGGCTCTAGCTACTTTCAAAAGATGACGGCTTTTTCTTTTTGCAATCTCATTTTGTTGTGGTGTATTTGTACAAGAGCTTTGGTGGACTATTTCATGTTTGGTTAAGAAAACACCTAATTGGTCACTAAAAAATTCCCCACCATTGTCACTTTGAAATACTTCTATTCTCATACCAAATTGTGTTTTCACCATAGCATAAAAAGACGGAAACACATTTTTAACGTCAGACTTATCTTTTTAATAAAAACACCTAACAAATGCGAGTATGATCATCAATAAATTGACAAACCAACATTTTCCTGAAAAATTGATACTCTTAAAGGTCTCTGTAGACACTCAATTTTGCCCGGCCCATTTCAGTATTTAAAATAATAAACCCTCCCAAAAAAAAAACGAAGTCCAAGTTCAGTCCAGAATAACAAATATAATCTGGCCCGATCGGAATGGCCTATTACTTGAAAAGATTTAAGGTCCATCTACAAGCTTGACTCATATGGAAATATAATCTTCAATGATATGCAATCTTAGATATGATACAATCTTATATATGATTGCAATCTTAGATATGATTGCAATCTTAGATATGATACAATCTTAGATATGATTGCAATCTTAGATATGATATACAATCTTAGAAGATATGATTTTGTAATCTTGGAGATTTAATTTGTAGTTATCCTTTAATCTTAACCGTTGATGTAATTGATCTGTACCGTTGGATTTGGGGAGGCTCAACTATAAATACAGGCCTTTCCCTTCATTGTAAAGGGACTTGAGTTTTGGGAAGCAATAAGAATTCTTAAAGAGCATTCACTCAAATTTCTCTCCTTCTTGCGTTCTTACTCTCTGTGGTTTGTTCTTATTTTATTCTTCGTCTATCTTAGTTTTTCAACTCTTTTTATTTTAATTTCTTCATTTTTCAAATATGTATATTTTTCCTATCTTTTATACATTTGATTATGTATTTTATATATCATAATATTTAACCTTTTATATAGTTTATTTTCAAATATATATTTTCTATGTATGTATATATATTATATAATCATTTCATTATAAATATAAATTATTTTACATATTTGATATTTTATACATTATTTTTCTAAACCAATATATTTTATATATTTTATATAATTATTATTCTTATAAATATATGTTTTATTATATATTATATTTTAAATTTATTATTAAATATCACATTTTTTATATGCTCATTCTATTTATCAATTGTTTATATTATACATATATTTTAAAACTTATGTTTTTTTATTATTATACAATATTTGTTTTTACTTTAGCATTAATGTATTATTGTTATGTTATGTATTTCATATGTTATGTAATATCTTAGACTTTTATAATTTACATTCAAATGCATATTTTATATATGTACATTGATATATTGTATTATATGCATCATTTTATTTATTAATCAATTCATGTGTACATTAAATTATTGGATTTTATATTTTATGTAGATTCTATTTATCCATTTGCTATGCATGTCATCTATTTTACTCATACATATTTTACACATTAATATTTACCATGTTTTTTATATTATTTAATGTTTTATTTATGATATATTGTATATAATTAGTGCATTTATTATGCTTTCTTTTGGTATATTCCTATTTGCTTAGCATGATTATTTTATTGTTCTATTTTACCTCTATATAGTGATTGCATTTATATAAAGTGTTATAATACTTTATAATATACGCTATTTGAATATCTATGTTTCGTAATATAGAATTGTCACTCTAAAAGGTCATTTAAAACAATATGTAAAAGTTTTATAAAAATAAAAAAGGCAATGCTTAGTATTTGAAAGCTTCGAGAAAAGTAGTGCCCTAACTTATTGGGTTACAACTTTTCTCGTTGAGTTCGAATAGTCAAGTACCCTTCTAAGTTTTTAAGATTTTCAAAATACGAGCAACTGTCTTGGAATTTCAAAGCGTTGTGTCCTAACTTATTGGATGTGGCGATTTGTCGTTTCAAGATAGGGATTTCAAAAGGTTAACTTAGTGTCAATGTTTTGATCTGAGTGAACCCAAATTTTCAAAATCAAAGTATTTTAAAGAGGATTACATCTTAAAATTTTTAAATTTCCGACATTAAAGACACTTGATAATCAATTAGGTACCAATTTTTGGGTGTTACGAGGTGTTAATCCTTCCTCAAATGCGTAACCAACTCCGAACCCATTCTTTTATTTCGTGGACCAAAACTAATGATTTTAAAACAAAATGTTTTAAAGGTGATCCAATCACACCTAAAAAGATTGGTGGCGACTCCCGGTTTCGTTTTTTAAAAATCGATTCCCATTTTCCAAAACTCGACTTAAAATGGTTTCGACAGCTTGGCGACTCCACTGGGGACTAATAAGAGAGTCAAGCCGTGTAATTGATTATCTCTTGTCTTAATGTCGGAAATTAAAAATTTTAAAATTTAATCTTCTTTGCATTACATGTGTTTGTGTTCTTCCATGTGTTGCTATACTCTAATACGCATTGCATTTGCATGACCGTTGTGGTCACACCCTTAAGTGGGAGTGAGAAACTACGCCTTCGTGAGGTTTTTGCCTCCGTGCAGGATAGTGGATCACTTTCGGGATACATCCGTACCTATGGTTTCGTGAGATTTTCATCTCCGTGTAGCCATAGGGAAATGTGTCCCCCTGAACTGAACTCGATTCAAATGAGCCTATAATGGGTGAGGACCGAGGAATCTGCTGGTTCAGGTACCTCAACTTTAGAACTAAACCACATATAGAAGGACCGTAAGAGCTCAACCTAGATAGAATTATACCGTAATTATTACCCTTGCAGGTTATTTTTGAGTTTATTGTTATCATGTGATACTAACTATCTCCTTTCTTTTGTTGCATATCATTTCGCATTTAAAAGGTATCGATTTTCGGTTAGTTTCTAAGTTAGAGAGTTTTATTATGGAGAACGGACTTCTTGATAGAGTGGAAGACAACGCTAACGTCCATATATGGTTAGAGCAAACTCAGTTAGTAAAGGAAAATAGTCTAGCCATGGGATATGTGTCAGAGCTGTCAGACTACATTCATATCACACAGGATAATCAGCATGAGTTAAAGGAAATATGGGATCAATGGGGTAGCGAAGCCAAGCAGTTGTTCTACAACAACCATGGGGACTTGCAGTACTTGCTTGACTTGGGAATAGACGAGAATTGGTTTCGGGCCATCACTCAGTATTGGAATCTTGTATACAGTTGCTTTACGTTTGGAAAAGCCTATATGGTACCCGTGGTGGAGGAATATTCAATTTTGTGGCGTTGTCTTATGACTCAAGTTGATAAAGTTTACTCAAGGGCTAAATGTATTCCAACTTTTGTGAGGAAGTTGATGAATGTCATAGGGAGAGGGAGTGAGCTAAAATGGAAAGAGCAGGAGGGAAAAGGGGCAGTCTTGGAATTCCTGCCTCTTCCGCCACTAGTGCGTCTTAATGTTGTTTCCAATCAAAGCAGAATTGGATACGAAGAAGATTGTTCGAGACTCTATGGCAAGGCGTGCTGCAAGGCAAAAGATGGTCGATGGTAAGAGTGTTGGAAGAAAAGTGATTGACAGAATGCATGGACCTACAAAGGTGAGTTGGATGGAAAGAATTGTGCCTATGATGGTAAAAGGCTTATTTATTATAGGACCAAACAACAAGCATGAGTTCACTATGTTGCACTTATCAGAGATAGTGGAAATGCAAGCCCTGATGATCTGTCAAAATGGATGCAAAAGAATGAGATTAAAGAAGTCCATATCATTTAAAAGACCTCTAAAGTAGAGATTAACTATACTGAGAAGATACCCATCTAAGCATTTCAAAATCCTTTGTGTGGACAGGAATCTGAAAGCTCTCAAGAAACCCTAAAGGTGTTGGATATCATTTTAAGGTAGCATGTTAAGCAGGAATGCCCACTTGTTTGCCAATCTTTCTTTCAAGATAATCAGAACAACTTCACAGACATTGGAAGAGGTGTCCATAGATGTAGGGATTATCTTATGGGTGAAGCCATAGCTCAAATTTGGGATTGTAACACCCCGAACCCGAGACCATCGCCGGTGTCGGACGCGAGGGGTTAACGAGCCAAGTCCTCTTAAAGCACCGACCAATTTGGCATTTCCAGACAGGCTGGAAAACTGCGTCACTGTCGCCTTAAAAATCATATCTCGAGTTTCAAAACTCGGAAACTGATTCCGTAAATTTTCCCTGAATTTAGACTCATATATACTTCCATGGATTTATTTCTAGAATTTTTGGTCGGGCCAATTGGTACAGTTTATTAGTTAAAGTCACCCATGTTACAGGGATCGACTGCTCTGACCTTCGCGTGTTACAACTTGAATGTATCTCTGTACAGGGCTTTAATACTGGTGCCGTTTGTTTCTAATGAAACTAGACTCAAAATGGAATCTGCACATATAAGGCATGACTCCTAATTCTTTCTGGATAATTTATAGTGAATTTTTAAAGTCGCGACAGGGGACCCAGAAACCGTTCTGGCCCTGTCTCACGAGAACTTTAATATCTCTCGGTATACTGATCATATGATCGTTTCGTTACTTTCATATGAAAATAGACTCGTCAAGGTTCGATCACATAATTTATTCACTATTTAAAACCATTCCTACAAATTTTGGTGATTTTCCCCATCCACATCACTGCAGCTGGCAGCATCTGTTTTTAAGGTAGGCTTTACCTAATTTGTAGTCTCCATGGGCCAACTATGGTCTTGCCATACATGGGTCCACATATGATCATATTTAGCCATTCCAATGGCTGATCATGTGACCAACACTCCCATTCCAATCCATAATCACATCATGAAACCATATATAATTACAAACCACAAATGGTCTAATTCCATACTCCACTATTACGAACCATTTTCGCATGGCCGTACACATATGCATCACAAGTACTTAAAAATAACCGAGGGTAGTCCTATACATGCCATATCCGAACTCAACTAAAGGAGTACCAAAAAGGGCTTTGATAGTGTGGTTGACTTCAACTTCTATGATCCCGAATCCGATCGCTAACGAGCAAAATCTATAAACAGAGAAACAAAGAAACGGAGTAAGCAATTTATACTTAGTAAGTTTCGAGCCATAATATACACACAACCAAAGCATAGCATTCAAGTAGCTAAACAATAATTCATATGCACAATTTCTCAAAGGCATGCTTACTTCACAATCCCAACTCTTATATTCATACACAAATAACGGCCTAGTTAATGCCGATAGCTCATTTATCATTAGAGCGAATATTAAAGACGCATTTACTCATAGTGTGCAAAGCACACACAAAACATACCTTGTTGGGGATTTCACAAATGCAATAACTGAAAATTTTCCAGCAGCTTATAAATTTCAAATCACATACCTTCGGAGTTTATCCGGATATAGCTACTCGTTCAAAACACCTTCGGGACATAGCCCGGTTATGGTAACCCGCACAAATGCCTTCGGGACTTAACCCGGATATCACAACTCGCACAATTGCCTTCGGGCTTAGCTCGAGTATCATAGCTCGCACAATTGCCTTCGGGCTTAGCCCGGATATCATAGCTCGCACAATTGCCTTCGGGCTTAGCCCGGATATCATTCGAACATTCATACACATCTTTGTTTCATTTTCACAACAAAACTTTTATGCACAATTCACTTAACAAAAATATCATTTCGGCTCAATGGCCATATACAAGGCAGAATTTGATTGCTTATTACTTCATTCAATCGAATCAAAATCTAAGTTTCGATACTCGAAAACTTACCTCGGATGTTGTCGAAGCGATTCGATGGCTATTCGACTACTTTTTCCTTCCCTTTATCGATTTAGCTCCTTTTGCTCTTGAGCTTAATGAATACAAGTAGAAGTATTCAATATTTCTATCAATAATGTTTACTAGTAAATCACATTCGGCATCTCATATCATCTCACTTTATTATAATTTATCATTCAACCTTTGAACCAAAACGCCATTATATGGCCACATATACATACATCCATATATTTAAGCTCAAGAATTTTAACATAACATCAAGTGCTCAAATTACTCATGTGGCCGATTACACATGGTCATAAATACACAAAATCAAAAATAATTTCAAGGTTTTTCACACTATACATGTACTAGGCCGAATGTACATGCAAATTTCACAACATTCTTCAACAAATTTCTTCTTTAAACAAACATATTTATCACTTTCTTCATAATCAAAATATCATGTGCAAACATATATACACATATAGGTGCATGGCGAATCTCAAGGTGTTCATAACCCTCTAAAACACAAATTTTACCAATCAAGTAACAAGCATAAATCATGCTCATGAATGCATCATGGCGAATACATCACAATCATACCCCATTGAACTTTGGTCATGGTTAAACAAAGAACTCAATGTCTTACTCAAGATTGCTACAAAGAAATTTCAAGAGTAGTCAATCCATCATTGCATGCATCATTAGCAAGCTTCACATTTAGCATGCAATGGCTTTAACACAATATCAACCTTGGCCAAATACCATTTTTCATGGCATAACAAGGATTTGAACCATGGCTAACATGCACATCAAGTTAGCAACCAAAACAAGCATGAATCTCATGACACAACCTCATACATACCTTAATCTTGATGCAAGTTTAGCCAAATCTCCTTCTAGATCTCTTCTAAACAAAGAAAATGAAGCAAAATCTCTTCTTCCTCTTAGGAATTTCGCCAAAGGAAGGAGGGAAAAGATGAACAATTTTTTGTTTTTCTTTCTTAGTCTTTGCTCAAAGAAAGGATGAATGACAACTTTTTTTCTTTCTTTCTCTCTAGCTACGGCACCATGGGGGGCATCCATGCTCATTTTTTTTCATTTCTTAATTCTTTCTACATAATGCACTAACTAAACATGTTGGAAACATGTCCCTTGCCCATAATCTAGACATGGCGGCCACTCATTCAAAATAAATGGAGTATTTGACATGCAACTCCATTTATTTTGCTTCATTCCTTTATTAACCTCTTGAAATTAGCTACATATTTTTAAATCCTTTCACATGAGTCCTTTTTCTTTCAATTCACAATCAAATTAACTAAATCAAAGAATTCAAAATTCACACATAAGCACACACATATTATAGGCATCAAAATAAATTTTAAATTATTTTTATGCCTCGGTTTTGTGGTACCGAAACCACATTCCGACTAGGGTCAATTTTGGGCTGTCACAGGGATGGTAGTAGATTATTTACAGACCATGAAGGTACAAGCTGATACATTGAGCACAGCCAGATCATTGTCAAGAGTAAGCTTTGTTGAGTTAAAACTTTAGGCCATGGGACGAAGGCGTATTTGTAATCCATTCATATGTAAAGATATTCTTTTTCTAAATAAAGTTTTCTAAATGAAATTAAGTCGAGATCGATACCTTTTTGCATTCATGCATTTGTATTACATCACATCGCATTATATGCATTTAAATTATAAAAAGTCCATAATTAGTTAAAGTTATTAAAAAAGGAAAGAAAAAGAGAGAGAGAGGGAGAAGAGGGTCACGGCTAAGTGAAAAAGAGACGTTTCCTTACATATCCCTGACTTTTGTGTCAAGAGGGATAGCTTACCCGGAGAAGAGGGTGTTTGGAAATGAAAATAATCCCATCAATATCATACATGAGGAAGGGACTGAACAAAGAAACCTTGAAGGCATTCGCCCTTACGAACCGAGAAGTTCTTTAAACAATTGGACTGCAGAAGAACTTCCTGTAATCTTTAGGAATTTTAGGAGTAATATTCAGAACACTTTTGTTGCTCTAAAGCCTAGGAGTAATGAGATTTCTTTTGAGAAGTGGGCTCATGTTCAGACATTTTTATTTTCAATAAAACATACTTTTATTATTTATCCGAGTAAATATTCTTTCATTCTGATTCTTTTGACTTTTGACATTCTTTATAAATTTTCATTTCATGTAAATAGTCATTTTTGAATTCATTTATTCCTTTTATATTCTTTTGTGTGCCTATCATAGATCCCTAGATATCAATGACATGGGCAACGATACTCTGATTCGAGTTCCTTTTGAGTGAGATATGTGTTTAGAGGAATCTCGATTACTTTGAAGGTGATGAAATTGTGACTTGTTTCTGAATTTGTTGAAAATGGTTTTTACCCCATGAAGTGGTGGTAGGAAATATAGCCTTAGAGGAAGGAAAGATTGCGAAATTGGAATTAGCTGAGGAGACAAAACAAGACCTTGTTAAGACTATTATGGGAATTAAAAAATATGGTCCAAAGATGCATGCAGGAGGATTTGCAATTGCCAGGATAAACATGAGGTTTTGGGGCACTGTTGGTCCACCATGGAAAGGGATCGCATCAGTTGTACAATGAATGACAAATTTAAAGGAGTAAAGACTTATGGGGCATGTATGTTATGGGCCCGAGCTCATCAAAAGTTTCAAGCTGACAATGACTCATCTTTGTAGACGTCAACTACTCCATTAAGAGGGGGAGATAGCTTCATATGCCAATATTACAAAGTCAAAAGTCATCTATTTCAAAAAAAAAAAAGAAAAAAGATTATATATAACTGCACAATGCCAAAAGTTTGCAGTCTTTTCAAAGATAATGCGCCATACCATAGTACAACAAAGGTTGCCAAAAGAAAAGAAAAAGAAGAAAAAAAACAAATTACAAAAGATGACCGAGACTGGTAAAAATTGGCATAAGAAACTACCGCCTACTCTCTATGCTTACGCTGGGGCAAACACCTTCAATTCCAGTTGTTTCAAAGGTTCTAACCATCATCCTTGGAATAGGTGCATTGTTTGGCTTTCCTGAGTAGTCTGATGTGCCGTCAATAGCTGCGATGGTTAGCTCCAGGCGGTGGCCATTGATTTTCAGCTATGGGGCATCGGTAGTATACGATCTTTGAAGCTTAAAATGATAGATTCTTTCTTCAGAACCAGTTTCTGACAAAGTTGATGATGGTATCATGAAGGAAGCTCTCTTAGACTTCTATACAAGTTCAGAGAAGAGGAAACCTGATCAAATCATTATTTTCAAGGAGAGGGTTAGCGAGTCTCAATTCAATCAAGTTTTGATCAAGTTATTGAGGCTTGCAAGTTCCTTGGCAAGAAGTGGAACCCTAAAGATTGTGGTTATTATTGTACGAAAAACCGTCATACCAAGTTTTTTTTTTCAGCAGGGATCTCCTGACAATGTGCTACATGGTACTGTCATTGAAAACAAAGTATGCCATCCAAAGAACAATGATTTTTACCTTGGTACCCATCTTTGGAATAATTGGAATCACGAGCGGACCCACTATCATGTTCTCTTAGACCAGTGGGTTTTGGTGATGATCTGAGAGTTTGTTCATTCTCTATCCTACATGTATCAAAGGAGCACTACAGCCATATTTGTTGTGCCTCCTATTTGCTACGCTCATTTGGCAGCTTCACAGTTGGGGGCAATTTATGAAGATTAGGGATGCTTCAGAAACATCATCGAGTCATGGTGGGATGTATGCTCCAGGAGTAATCTCTGTACCTCAGCTTTCCAGGTTGAAGGATAAAGTCAGCAATTTCATTCTTGTCTGCTGAGAATCATTGAACCATCTTTTTGTAGGGTTTGACAAACAACAGCCAGGACGGCTGCTAGGGTAATCCCTTTCTCATGGGTTTATGAATCAAGATTTTTCCTCCAAGCTTTGATGGAGTCAAGAATTGAATACCTCTAGTAAACTTAACTTGAAAGTATTCATCCTAAGCAAATGTACCAAGAATGGATGACACAGACTTATGACAAAGAAGGTTCGTCCAAAAGAATCTCATAAAGGAAACCTTGCAAAAGGATGCCGAATTGGGAAGGGCCATATGTTACGAAGAGGGCTTTCTCTAGAGGTGCATTGATTTTGACAAGAAATGGATATGAAGAATTTATATGATCCAGTGAATTCAGACTCAGTCAAAGAGTACTTGTCTGAAGGAGAAGGGAAGCCAAGGTGAAAACCCGTAAAGGGCACTTTGGGACTTCTATTTCAAAAAAAAAAAGAGAGAGAAAAAAAGAAAAGAAAAGAGAAAAAATAAAGAGAAAAAAAAAAAATGGAGAGGCCAAGGTGAAAACCGCAAAGGGCGCCTTGAGACCAAAGGGTTTTGAGTTGAAAACCGAAAGGGCACTCAAATTTAGAAAGTCATGCAAATGACCTTGCTATACCGGATTCGACGAGAAGTGAAGTATGTTACATATCGAGGCATCAACGAATTACTTTGGATCTTTTAAACACATGTTGAACTCAAGAAAGTCTTCATGGAGCTGGTGTATAGGCGCTCAAGCGGCGATATTTGGGGCATCGATTTTTGTCCTGTTTACTATATTTGGATTCTCTTTCTTCTCAAAGATAGATTCCTAGATTAACCTCCTTTGTCTTTTTGATAAATCATTATCCTCAAGATCAATTTATTCGTCCCATTATTCATAAAGTGTGTTGCATAGAAATAATGATTGATGAACTAAATATCTTTACAAACGAAGTTTTGCATATTACTCTGGAAATTTCTAGATAATACAAGAAACTGAAACATGACAATTGTTTAAAGAATTTCCATATTTGAGGGTCGGATGTACTCGAGGAAATTTCTTCTTCAGTCCAATAGGTGGTTGGACATTTTAAATTGATCTTAAGAAAGGATCATTTCATAAACATCTCCAGCGGGTCACAACATTTGGAGAATGGCACAATAGGACTAAGTTGATTCAAAGCATACAAGCAGAGTATGATTGATACATCAAGAAGTATAAAGTTAAAACTTCGATGAGGGAATGAGTGATGACGCCCGAAATAAGGGTCATATTCATAACATTTTGCATTATAACATGTCTAATTAGGAGAATTTGACTCACTTCGATCATAGGCATGAACTCATACGTATTCTACAGGTTATGTCTTTTATGGGACAATGCAGATCAAAGAAACAAGATTTGGCATCCCTATGTTTATAGGAACAGATCGAAGATAGTAGATCTGACATTCCTGTGCTCTCTGCGAAGCAGATTGAAGATTTCAGCATGGAATCCCTGTGTTTATAGGGAACAAGTTGAAGATAGTAGATTTGGCATCCCTGTGTTTATAGGGAACAGATCAAAGATAGCAGATCTAACCTTCAGATGTTTATACTGAAGCAGATCCAAGATGATTTGGCATTCTTGTGTTTACAAGGAACAAATCGAGGACATAGCAGATTTGACTCTCAGACGTTCTCAAATATAGCAGATCTAACCTTCAGATGTTTATACTGAAGCAGATCCAAGATGATTTGGTATTCTTGTGTTTACAAGGAACAAATTGAGGACATAGCAGATTTGACTCTCAGACGTTCTCAAATATAACAGATCTAACCTTTAGATGTTTATACTGAAGCAGATCCAAGATGATTTGGTATTCTTGTGTTTACAAGGAACAAATCGAGGACATAGCAGATTTGACTCTCAGACGTTCTCAAATATAACAGATCTAACATTCAGATGTTTATACTGAAATAGATCCAAGATGATTTGGTATTCTTGTGTTTACAAGAAACAAATCGAGGACATAGCAGATTTGACTCTCAGACATTCTCAAATATAGCAGATCTAACCTTCAGATGTTTATACTGAAGCAGATCCAAGATGATTTGGCATCCTTGTGCTTACAAGGAACAAATCGAGGACATTGCAGATATGACTCTCAAATGTTCTCAAACAGACTCAAGATGGTTTGGCATCCTTGTGCTTACAAGGAACAAATCGATGACATTGCAGATATGACTCTCAAATGTTCTCAAACAAACTCAAGATGGTTTGGCATCCTTGTGCTTACAAGGAACAAATCGAGGACCTTGCAGACATGACTCTTAAATGTTCTCAAACAGACTCAAGATGGTTTAAGCATCCTTGTGCTTACAAGGAACAAGTCGAGGACCTTGCAGATATGATTCTCAAATGTTCTCAAACAGACTCAAGATGATTTGACATCCTTACAAATCGAAGAAGCAGACTCAGTGTCTTTGTGTTTGGCAGAAAACAGATCAAAGATATCAACATAGCATTCTTGAGGTCGTAGGGAGAAGGTAGAAGACCATTCGAGGAAAAGATCGCAAAGATTGGGCTAGGCCAGGCAAATTTGGTCCTTTATGGTCTTTGCTCAATTCCTATTACATAGCAATGAGCAAAGAGGGGCAGCTGTAGACACTCAATTTTGCCCGGCCTATTTCAGTATTTAAAATAATAAACCCCCCCAAAAAAAAACGAAGTCCAAGTTCAGTCCAGAATAACAAATATAATCTGGCCCGATCAGAATGGCCCATTACTTGAAAAGATTTAAGGTCCATCTACAAGCTTGACTCATATGAAAATATAATCTTCAATGATATGCAATCTTAGATATGATACAATCTTAGATATGATTGCAATCTTAGATATGATTGCAATATTAGATATGATACAATCTTAGATATGATTGCAATCTTAGATATGATATACAATCTTAGAAGATATGATTTTGTAATCTTGGAGATTTAATTTGTAGATATCCGTTAATCTTAACCGTTGATGTAATTGATCTATACCGTTGGATTTGGGGAGGCTCAACTATAAATAGAGGCCTTTCCCTTCATTGTAAAGGGACTTGAGTTTTGGGAAGCAATAAGAATTCTTGAAGAGCATTCACTCAAATTTCTCTCCTTCTTGCGTTCTTACTCTATGTGGTTTGTTCTTATTTTATTCTTCGTCTATCTTAGTTTTTCAACTCTTTTTGTTTTAATTTCTTCATTTTTCAAATATGTATATTTTTTCCTATCTTTTATACATTTGATTATGTATTTTATATATCATAATATTTAATCTTTTATATAGTTTATTTTCAAATATATATTTTATATGCATGTATATATATTATATAATCATTTCATTATAAATATAAATTATATTACATATTTGATATTTTATACATTATTTTTCTAAACCAATATATTTTATATTTTTATATAATTATTATTCTTATAAATATATTTTTATTATATATTATATTTTAAATTTATTATTAAATATCACATTTTTTTATATGCTCATTCTATTTATCAATTGTTTATATTATACATATATTTTTAAAACTTATGTTTTTTATTATTATACAATATTTGTTTTTACTTTAGCATTAATGTATTATTGTTATGTTATATATTTCATATGTTATGTAATATCTTAGACTTTTATAATTTACTTTCAAATGCATATTTTTATATATGTACATTGATATATTGTATTATATGCATCATTTTATTTATTAATCAATTCATGTGTACATTAAATTATTGGATTTTATATTTTATGTAGATTCTATTTATCCATTTGCTATGCATGTCATCTATTTTACTCATACATATTTTACACATTAATATTTACCATGTTTTTTATATTATTTAATGTTTTATTTATGATATATTGTATATAATTAGTGCATTTATTATGCTTTCTTTTGGTATATTCCTATTTGCTTAGCATGATTATTTTTATTGTTCTATTTTACCCTCTATATAGTGATTGCATTTATATAAAGTGTTATAATACTTTATAATATACGCTATTTGAATATCTATGTTTCGTAATATAGAATTGTCACTCTAAAAGGTCATTTAAAACAATATTTAAAAGTTTTATAAAAATAAAAAGGCAATGCTTAGTATTTGAAAGCTTGAGAAAAGTAGTGCCCTAACTTATTGGGTTACAACTTTTCTCGTTGAGTTCGAATAGTCAAGTACCCTTCTAAGTTTTTAAGATTTTCAAAATACGAGCAACCTGTCTTGGAATTTCAAAACGTTGTGTCCTAACTTATTGGATGCGGCGATTTGTCGTTTGAGATAGGGATTTCCAAAAGGTTAACTTAGTGTCAATGTTTTGATACGAGTGAACCCAAATTTTCAAAATCAAAGTATTTTAAAGAGGATTACATCTTAAATTTTTTTAAATTTCCGACATTAAAGACACTTGATAATCAATTAGGTACCAATTTTTGGGCGTTATGAGGGTGCTAATCCTTCCTCGTACGTAACCGACTCCCGAACCCATTCTTTTATTTCGTGGACCAAAACTAATGATTTTTAAAACAAAATGTTTTAAAGGTGATCCAGTCACACCTAAAAAGATTGGTGGCGACTCCCGTTTTCGTTTTTTAAAAATCGATTCCCATTTTCCAAAACTCAACTTAAAAATGGTTTCGACACTCCAAACATCACTATGAATTAATGAAAAAGGTTTGGAAGCTTTATATTTTTGAGGTGGAAAGAATGACCGATAATGTTTAGCCAATTCACAAAATTCACTGTGATATGAAGAATAACTTTTATTTTTAAATAGATCAGGTAACAAATATCTTAAATAGTAAAAATTAGGATGTCTAAGCCTATAATGCCAAATCATAACCTTATCAAAACTAGAAACAAAATTTAAACATGTAGTTGTTGGTTGACTTAAATGGTCATTGTTAAGAAAGTAAATTCCACCAGATTCTTTAGTATTGCCAATCATCCTCCCTGAGACCATATCCTGAAATTTACACATAGAGGAGTTAAATATAACATGACAATTCGAGGAATGGGATAATTTACTGACCGACATGAGATTACAAGCTAGATTTGGCACATGTAAAACATCATGTAAAACCAAGGAAGACGAAATTTTAACAGCGCCTTTCCCGGCTATTGGCGAGAATGACCCATCTGCTACTTTGATCTTTTTATTTCCTGTACAAGGTGTGTAAGTTGAGAAAAGAAAATGACTACTAGTCATATGATCATTAGCTCAGAATCAATGACCCACTTGTTTGTTTTACAAGGCTTAACACTGAAAAAGACAAAAAAATCAGTACTTGATTGGGCAAAAGAGGAAGAAGGATTATTGGATGAGTTAGGAATAGAAGAATTCATTTGAAATTGTGGTGATTGAAAAAGCTTGTGTAGATGCTCTAACTGTTCCTTAATGAATGGAGACTCTTCTAGAGAACCTTGGCCCTTATAATTTTCATTACTTGTTTGGAAAACTCTGCTATCCCCTGATTGTGAACAACGACCATTGCCACTTCTTTTTGTTTTTCCATTCGTCGATTTTCCATGGAGCTTCCAACACATTTCTCAAGTGTGCCAATATTTTTTGCAATGATTGCACCAATGTTTTTTTCTTTTTTCACTATCATCATTATTTTTAATAGTTACAACAGCAGAATTATCATCATTAGCTTCAAACCCTGGCCTTAACAGTATTTTTCTCATTGTCTCTTCTCTTCTAACCTCAGAAAAAATCTCACGGAGTCTTGGAAGCGATTTTTTTCTTAAGATCCGAGATCTCATTTCATCAAATTCTTTATTTAAACCAGCCAGAAACAAATAAGCTTATTCATTATCTTCTTTTTTCATAGCTTTTACACCATCTCCGGGGTACTCACATTTATTATTATAACACTGATCCAGTTCTTGCTAAAGAGACATCATCTCATTATAATAAAAAGTAATTTCCTTTTCCCCTTATCTAGCTTTTCAGAGTTTTATTTTTAACTTAAAGATTTGTGAAGCGTTTTCTAAATCTAAGTAGGTGCCTTTCATAACGTCCCAAACATCTTTAACAGTCAGGAGAAAAAGAAAAGGTTTACCTATGGATGCTTCCATGGAATTAATAAGCCACGCAATTATCATAGAATTTTTTGACCTCCACTTGCTCATCTTTGGATCGCCTTCCTGTGGTTACTTGACTTCTCCAGTTAAATGACTTAGCTTACCTCATCCATCAATTGCTAACTTTAAGGACTGCGACCATTCCAGATAATTCTTGCCATTCAGCTTGTGAGATGTCAGCTGAAAAGAAAGGTGAGACACCTCTGTCCCTTGAGTCATTGTACTTTCGGTAGTTGTTTCAATGGTAGAACTTTCTACCTCTGTTTGATTGTTGGATCTCTTATCTCCAGTGAAGGCTGTTTTAACCATGATATTACTGGATATTTAACCTAGCTTAGATGTCATACTCATACTCATACTTGTACAGTATACATACTCATACTTGACATTTATGCCTCAGTCAAAATAAGATAGGCCAAAACGTTGCAGTCTAGGGTTCTTTCTTTTGTTGATTGTGCACCTCAGTATTTATCTTGCTTTGATTTTTTTTTTCTAAAGTACGCATGTCTAACACTTGTATTTCATGTATACTTGAACGTATATATAGGAACACGATTCTTTAAAAATATTTCAAATACATGAAAATTTTGGACTTGAACTTACTCATGTTAGACCTCACCATCGAATTCAAGTAACATAAGTTAACCTTCACTTCTCTCATGTTGTACTTTTTTTGCAGCATAGGCAATGTCCATAAGGTCATTCAAGCAAAAAAAGGAAGCATGTTACTTGCATTAGCAATGGTAATTCTCTAACCCTTTTTTTTGGGTTCTTTCATCCTTTCACATGCTTTCAATCCTAATTGATGTTTTCTCTGTTCTTTCTTATCAGCTTCACCCTTTTATATTACTCATAGGAGGAGTGCTTGTTTGGTAAATTGTTTTTTTCTTTTTTTTTTAAAAAAAAGGGGAAAATAGCAAGGTTTGGTGTTCTGTTTGGTACATATTATCCTTGAATTAACTTAATTATTTTTTTATTATTGTGAAGGGATTATCTTTCACCCTCTGATATTATCAGAAATCATCCACATTTACTTATACTAGGAGCTGGGCTTGCATTTGGGTTCCTTGTGGTAAGCTTTGCTTGTTTGTAATTGTACTAATACTATCCCTTTTTAAGTGCCTTATAAAAATCTTATTTTAGTCCAAGTAACATAACAGAGAGTAAGTCTAATATGTTTACCCCCCTATCCTGTAACCCATATTCAATACTTAATCCAATGTATTCCCCGAGTCGAGATAGTATAGCCTTTTTCACTCAATAGTGAATCCTAGGAAGACAAAATATTATTAACTTGGTTATTGAAGGGAAGTTGTTTATCTACAGGGAAGGATGATTTTGGCTCACTTGTGTGATGAACCCAAGGGATTGAAAACAAACATGTGCATGGCATGTAGGCATTCTTACTCGTGTCAATTCACTTACAAGATCAGTAAATTTGGTCTTAAACGGGGGAAATGTTACTTTTTGATGGATTTGATTACATGGTTAAAATATAAATTTCATATGTTTTATTTTCAGCCACTCTTGTATCTTCCTTTGGCAATTGCAAATGCTCTTACAGCTAGACGGAATGAAGGGTATGTTTGTGTATTAGATTTTGATTTTTCTATCCCCATGCAGTGCCAAAGACACGATAAAATTGAAAAGAAATATACCAAAGTGTTGAAATTTATATAAATAAATAACATGAAAAAAAATAAAGAGTAATACATGAATGATAAGTGTAATTGTGATGGACTGACATGAATGCTAATTGTTGTATTCCCCTCTTCTTCTGCAGTGCTCCTTTAGTTGATGAGTTCTGGGTTGTTCTTGGTTCTTTAGACAAGTTTTAAATTCTAGGCTTTTACTACTCTTTTTTTTCTTCTTCTAATCATTAATATCCATTGATTAAAATGACAGGATATCAAGGAAACAGGCTTGAACCTCTCTGCTTTGAGTATCGGATACATATGTATATTCAGCACCTTGACTTCAATTTAATTTAAATAATAAAAAAATATTTTTAAATTTTAATAAAAAATCAATTAAAGTCGGAAATAAACTTGGACTTAAAATTTTTTTGAAATAGGATCCGACTCAGCTCGATCCGTGTATACCTCTAGTTTTTATATATGTTTCGACATGAAATCGGGAAGCATTGGTATTGCGGGAAATTCTTATCTAATCCGCAGTCATCTGTTATACATATTTTCTTGAGCTTAGTTTCCACTGAATAATTTTATTCCCTAGTTGATATGGAAAATCAAACCTTATGAGCACAAATGACTAAAATATATCAAGTGGTTTGGAGTCAAAATAGATAATATGTCTTAAATTGTGTAACAATGGGATGAGCTTTAAATTGCACTTATTGGTGACTAATAAAGACGATACCATATTTGCATTGCAGTGATTGGAGAGGGAATAAATTCAAAGCTGTCTTTCTACAATTCTTATAGCAGGGCAGCCATTGGTTGCTTTTTCTTTTACTTTTTGGGACAATAAGCATCATCCTTTTTGTAAATGCATCAAGAACTCATTAGATGTCATGTTAAATGAAAAACGAATTTGGTTACCTTATATTAGACGACAATGTAGCTTTTTGTTTGGGATCATGCAGGTATCTAACACATATCCTTTTTGTTTATGCTTTAAATTTTATAAGCATCAATCACACATTGCCGCTATGTTTTTTTCTTTTCTTTCTTAAACTAATCAAAACTATGAGTATAATCTTTTCTTTTCGTCTCTTTTAATTTTCTTGCTTTTCATGCTGAGGGGACAAAGGAAAGATGCTACCTTTATTCCTGTATACTAATTATAGTTACGTATTTAATTCTGCTTTCTAAAGTATTTTTACATAAAGTTATCATCATATTTAAATTACACATTAATTTCATATTTGATTTTATATTATGTTTTAAATTTTATATATTTTAAAGATTTCAAATTTACATTTATCACATAATATATTGAGAGGTTGCCACATGACATTATGTGATAGACTAACAGTTTCATGTCAATACAAACTAGCAATGTTAGTGCTGAAGTACTGCTTGGTTGACGGAATATAAATTCAAGTACCGATCCGGTCCAAAAAAAGTTAGCAACTACCTAAGTACAAATGAACAAATTTAGGGGCCAAAATATAGCTTTAAATAAATATTAGTTTTAAAAATTTAAAACAATTTCTCAAATTTTGAAAAAAAATTTATGTGTAACACATCTTTAATTTAATAACAAAAAAAAGTTTTAATTTTTTATAGATTATTTACTATTTAAAATACTTATTATATTATTTTACTTTTAATATTTTTGAAATAGAAAACTTTTTATATGAGAGGGATCTATTTATACCGATGTAAAACTTTCAAGTGTTAAATATATATTAATATAGACAATATTTTATTCAATATGATAGAAATATCATATCAATTTAGAAATTTACATGCATGAAAAATATAAATATCGTGATAAATTTAACAATTAAATTGTTAAAAGATTAATCACATCAAAAGTTTCAAAAGAGAGTAAAACTACTTAAGTTTTACACGTGTACGTGGATCATTCCCTTTTAATTTTATAGAAATAAATTATTTTTAAAACTCTATTAATTATGTTTTAAAACATTTTTAATTATATTTTAACAATTCATAATTTGTTGCAATAAATTCTAATTGTAAAAGATTTATTTATTTTAATAATTTCAATTAAAAATTTTAATATTTTAAAATAATTTTACCACTGATTTTTTTAGAATTTTAAAATATGGAGTCTTTAAAACTTTTAGTTTAATTATGAATTAAAATATTTATAACATTCTTGAAACTTTTTTATTTTTATTTTAAATTTAAGTACTTTTTAAAATTAATATAATATTTTTAAACGTTTTAAGTAAATATTTTTTAATAATTAGGCACATAGTTGATTAAGTCTTAATTGATTAGCTTTGAGCAATTGTTGTTAATATAGGAGGACGTGGGTTTGAGTGCCTTTGAAGTGTATTATCCTTCTATTTATGGGTTGGAGAAGGGTTATGAGTAGTTCTAGACATTGCATCGAAAGAGCAGATATAATTAAAACTTATAATGAAATTGTTCAAAAAATATAATTATAATATAATATATATATATATATATATATATATATATATATGATATATGTTAAATGTTGTATGCAATTTGTTTAAAAAGTTAAACATGTAACATATCTGTAAATAATATGATAAATTATTTAATTTGTAAAAGAATAAATTAAAGTAAAGAATTTGTAGAAACTAAATTTTAAGATTAAGGACCTAATTATAAAAATAAGAATTGGCCTTAGATATTAAATCAAATAAACTAAGCTGTTAAAGGTTAAATTGAAAAAAAAAAGAAAGAAAAGAAAAGCGTAGGACTTTAAGACAAAATCAAACTAGATAAAATTGAAATTTAAGTAAATCATGTGATGTTTTAAAATGAAATTACCAAAAAAAAAAAAAAAAAAAAGAGAGAGCCTAAAAGTAAAATTAAATGGTAATAACCCAAAATGAAATATATCAAACAACAAAAGGGCTTGTTTATAAAATTCAAAAAGTGAAAATGACGTAATATCCTTAAATTATAAAGGAATAAATAAAAGAAACTTCGATTGCAAAAATGGAGGGCTCACATAAATTCATAATAATAAGGTGTTGATGTATCCATCACAGAGTGCGTCATTTGTTGAAAAACTAAAATTCCTACATAAAAAATTTCTATATATTTTAGCTTGTATACCTGTGACATGTATGAGTTAATTGTTTAAAATATATTTAATAAATATTTATGTTTAATTTAAACTATAATAAATTAGTTAATTAAGATATATTAAAATTTGTATGCAAATTACTAGAGACATGGTGATATCTGTTGAAAACATCTACTTGAAAAATTCTGATAATAATTAATCAAAGGTAAATTTAGAGGGTTTGGCGAGGTCCCGATCCCTTAAAATTAAACTCTTTAAAATTTTAAATTAATAAAATAAAATTATATTTTAATTTTCTCAAAAATTATAAAAATTAATTTAATTTTTTAAAATATATAAAATATAAATTATAAAAATTAAAATTTTATTCCACATCTAAAAAATTATTCTAACTTTGCTACGATGTGATACAAATAAAAAATCCAAAACTAAATTTTAAATAGTAGCGTGGTAGCCGCTATTTCACGGAGGCAAAAGACACAGCTCAATAATGATATTGGCAAACAAGAGAATGGAAGTGGAAAATGAGGTATATATATTAGTAAAGAAAATCAAAATAGAGATTTTATTGGATAGAAAAATAATGATAACACAAATCATTTTAATTTTTAAAATATAAGGATTAGATAAAATTTAATTTTGATTTTTAAACTAATCATTCTAATATTTTAAACAACTTACGTTAATAGTAAAATTAGATAAATATATAAATTTTAGTAGTAAAATTTTCTCATCCTAACACAATATTTATTTTAATATTTTTGAATAGTATATTTTAAACCACTAAATTTATCTCAACAAGTTACATTTTATAGTATTTCAAATTATATTCTAAATAGGAGCTTTTATTTTATATGAAAAAAGTGATAATGTAATTCATTTTTATTTTAAAATTTAATTATTTAAGAAATAGACAAAAATCATTCTAATACTTTAAACTTAGGTTAATAGTAAAATTTAGGCAAAATAATATGAATATTACGATAAAATAAAATTTAAATAATTAAATTTAAGATAAAAAGATTTATTTTAATATTTTTGAATATTTTAAACCAATAAATTGAGGGGTAATATTATGTTCATTGTCAGTGGAGTTTTTTAACTCCACAAGTAGGGTTAAGTGTCATGAGTCGTGGTTCAAAGTCTATGACTAATGCATAAAGAGCGTCCCATGGAAGTCAAGTGATTAACTAGGGCTCATTTGATCCACTGGAACTGGCTTGATTCGCAGAATATGTGGAGATGCTCATCTACTTGAAGCCTTGATGGCCCAATGAAGCACTCATAGAAAGTTAAGGTTACCTTGGTAAATATGAGAAGTAATCTTAAAAGATTGTAATATGATAAGATTTGATTTTTTAATCTTTGAAGAGCATGTAAATCCCTTAATTGTCTATATACTTTGATCTCATCTGTCAATGTAAAACTAGCTGTACCGTTGGGTTTGGAGGAGCTCAACTATAAATAGAGAGCTTCCACCTCATTGTAATCATCTATTATATTCCATTATTGAGTTAAAGAATATACTTAGAGCATTTACTCAAACACTTGGTGTGCAATATTTCTCTTTGGATTTTTTGTTCGTCCTTTGCTCTTTCATTTCAAGTTTGCTACTACTTTGTTTCTGTGTCTTAGAGAATTTTTGCAAGAATTCTCATTTTTCGAGAGTAGGTTGACTTAGGTAGGATTTGAACCTAAGAAATTGTTGGAAAAACGAGTTTGGAAAACATAGCAGAAAATAAATATAGGGAAAAAAACAGAGTTTTAAAAAATTTTCCAAAACAAGATCTTGGTTGTGACATCTAAAGTAATAAACACTTACTCAAAATTTCACATTTTCGATTCGTCTAGGATGAGTGCTTTGACTGAGTAGTCTTCTCCACTATCCTCAAGCTCACGTCTGCCGAGTGTAGGCTCGCTTCGAATCAGAAAATTTTTCACAAAATTTACCAGTGGGATAATTTTGTAATTTCTCTAAAATTTTGGGTAAATTTGTAAATAAAAAATATCTTTAGAAATTTTCTGGAATAATCTCTTCAGAGAATTTTCTCTCTACAACTTTCTCTAAAATTCAAGTGTCTATAAATATTGCCCCAAAGCTCTCTTTATATAGGGAGAGTTTAGAGAGTTCAACTACGATTAAACTTAATCACTTTAATATTAAGATAATCACTTTAATATTAATTTAATAAAACACTATTAAGATAAGTATTAAATTAAATTTAATATTAAACTATTAAAGTAATATTATTTTTGGAATAATTAATCTGAAATCAAATTTTCTGGTAGTGTCTCTTCCATTGCTCAATCACTAATGACCAACCACCGTTGGCACCGCTGTGTCTAGTGGTGCAGGTGCGAGACCCTTATGGTATCCGAGCCGGTTCGGCTGCTACCTATTCGGTCTGGGTCAATGACGACTTGACTTGTCTGGTCTAGCCACTAGTTGGGCCGTTGACCTGGTTTCACATGCCGGACCCCGTTTGACCAAAAGGTGCAGGTGCGACACCCTTATGGCATCCGAGCCGGTTGGCTGCTGCCTATTCAGTTGGGTCAATGATGACTTGACCTATCCGGTCTAGCCACTAGTTGGACCGTCGGCCTGGTTTCACATACTGGACCCCGTTCGAGCAATATTTTGAGTCTTGGTCTCAGTTTTGGGCTCCTAGGCCCAATTTACGATCTCATTCTAATTTTTAAGTTCAATTACCCATTGGGCCAATTGTCCGACTTGAAAATTGAAATTTAAAAATATCATATTAATTTTAATTGATTTAATTTTACTTTATCAAAATTAATTTTTTCAAAAATCACTTAGATTTTCCAAATTACTTTTTTAAGGAAATTTTTAATCAAATTCTCTAATTGAACAATTCTCACGACCACCTAATTTAATTCCACATTGAATAAATCGACTCAATTAAATTATTCTCAAAGTCATAGAATTTTCTTTTGATTCAAATACAGTTTGATCAAGCTTTTGTTGAGCTAGCGGAGGGACCAATCGAACATATACAATTAGGCTCTAGTGATTGCAATTATGTCCAGAAGCACCGTTTAGATAATTTGCAATTACTTAACCATGGAGTCATTCTATAACAAGTATTATGATTGAGAACTCCTTATTGTATACTCTTTACGAAAGCAATTCATCTAATTGCTTTGTCCAATGACTTCGACATGTGTGTGTTACCCTCATATGATATCCTTAATTCCTTTGAGTTAAATTCGTTCACTCAGTACAATCCTATTTTATCTCATTTTCAGCATTGTATCTTCTTAATAATTAATATGAGCACCGTCAACAAATGAATGTGATAAATTAACAAGCAACTTGTGGCCACATTCTATATTTATCAATCCAAACAATGCCAATGAGAGCATATCATTAACTCTTTAATTGAGCTATGAATTCCACTATTTCTAGTAAAGCCATGCCATACACGAGTCATGTACCTAACATACTGGCTATGGGCTCGATCATTTTTAGAGCATAAGCCTCCATTTATATCAAAGCACATGAGTTGCATACGCATGGTCAGTGACTAACTCAGGATTTAGGTAAATCACACCATTAAAGTCACAAGTGAATTAATTCACAAACAGATTCAAAATTAATTCATCTTGAGTCTAATCTAATGTGTTATTCTACCAATGAATACATTTATATCTCTACTGGTGGAGTCAATTGCTTCGATAGCTAAACTAGCCATCTCCCCAATTGGAATTGTAGACGACATAATAATCCTTCTCAGTATTTGAATCAAATGCTTACTTTGATTCTTTTACGGAATTATGGACTAATTTAGATTATCTACTGAAATAAGTTGTCTTTCTCACAATGTAAACGTTCTTATAGTGCCACTTGTCTTCAGTTTGAACTTAGACAACCAATGAGCTAATATTGCTTGTCACAATTTTGTTATGCATGAAAAATATAAAAGACATAAATACAAAAGACATAATAGTGAAATGTGAAATTAACTTTATTTATTTATTTATTCATCATTCAAATAAATAGAAAATAGTTACATGTTTACTACAATATGGGCACATTTCCCAAAAAAATCGTCTAAGTTCCCGTGGTTTGCCAGAATAAATTTCTAAACTCATGATAGTTGGTATTTGAGCTAAGGTTTCGAAGGCATCGACCGAGATGATGAAAGAAGTAGCTAATCAGAATGAACCAATGGGAACTCGTGGGAGGGCCAGAAAAACAAGTCGATCGAGGGAAATACTATTGGCTTTGGAAGGTCGAGTGGTCAATTTTGAGTAGTCTATAGGGGACATGAGGGAGGCACTCGAGGAAGTCGAAGGATGCGCCAATGGGCTAGACTCAATAAAGGAGCATTTTAGGGAATTTCTATTGGAGCTCTCGGTTCTAATGTGGAAATGATGAGAGGGAGGCTCAATTTTACTATGGATAAGTTGATAGTGAGAAACGATACTCTCAAGACCAGGGTGATAGCTTTGAAGGAGGAAATAATGGACAGAATGAGGGCTTTGAACACCAAAATTGAGAAGCTCGAGGGAGAGCTTGCTGTGAGTCGAGCCACCGTCGATAAAGGAGTGTTGGATGCAACACTCAACCGCGAGATAGATGTCCCCAAACCAGAGAAGTTCAAGGGATAAGATCCGCAAGGGAAGTGGATAAATTCTTGTGTGAGATGGAGTAATACTTTATTACCGTGGGAATCAAAGATGATGATACTAAGGTAAATACAACTGCTAGATATTTTATTGATTTTGCTTTTCTTTGGCAGAGGCATAAGTCCATAGATGAAAAGTGTGGTCAGGCTACGATTGGGACTTGGAAGGACTTCTAGAATGAGTTCAAGGACTTTTCTAAGCCAAAACTAGCATTTGCTAAACTTTGTGTATAGTTGTTTCTCATGTAAAGCCTGTAATATGATTTTCAAATGTTGTGTATGTTTGGATTTGTTTTTGGAAGAAATTAGAATATCGTCAATAAAAACGACAAGAAATCTATCAAGAAGTGGCTAAAAAACTTGATTCATCAGATCCATAAATACTGCAGGGGAATTAGTCAATCCGAAAGGTATCACTAAAAACTTGTAGTGTCCATAATGGGTTTTGAATGTTGTTTTTGACATATCAACATCTTTGAATCACATCTGTTACTAACCAAATCAGAGGCTAATCTTCGAAAACATTGTAGCACCTTTCAATTGATCGAACAAATCATCTATACAAGGTAACAAATATTTATTCTTTATTGTAACTTTATTTAATTGTCGATAATCTATACACGATTTCATTAACCCATCTTTCTTTTTCACAAAAAAAATAGGTGCGCCCTAGGGTGACATGTTCGGTCATATAAATCTTCTGTTAATCAATTCTTGCAATTGTGCTTTTAATTTTTTAATTCAGTTAGAGCCATTTTTATAGAATAATAGAGATCGGAGCAGTCCTAGGCACTAACTTTACAGCAAACTCAACTTCTCGTTCTTGCGGTAATCCCAACAATTCCTTAGAAAAAATATCGATAAAATCGCATACCGCCGGTACTTGATCAATTTTCATTTCTAATACTCTAGAACCAAGAATATAAGTTAGAAATGCATCACAACCTTTTCGGATCAATTTCTATGCAGTCATTATCGATACCATATTCGTAACACAATCAGGTCTATTGGATTCAATAGAAATCAATTCACCATTCTGACATCTCAAATCAATTTGTTTCTATCTACAATTCAGTATTGCATCATGTACTATCAACTAGTCCATTCCCAGAATAACATTGAATTCATTAAAAGGAAATAACGTCAAATTAGTGGAAAAGTCGTAGCCCTGAATTCTCAGTGGATATTGTTTGCAAACTAGATCAACCATGACACTTTGACCCAAAGGGTTTGTTACTTTAACAACATATTTAGTCGAATCAACCAATAAAGTCTATTCCATTACTAATGTAGTGCATATATATGAATGTGTCAACACAGGGTCAATTAATGTACATATAATGACATTAAAGATAGAAAATATACCAAAAATGACATTAGAAGCCGAGGCCTCCTCTTGTGCACAAATTGCATAAGCTTTGGCAGGAGTTCGAGCTTCAGATTGAACAGCTGTGTTTTTTGTTCTACTTTTATTAACTCTAGCCGTGCCACTATTTCCCGACCATTTACCTCTCGTAGAAGTAACAACTAGTTTCACATTTTGATCTCTATTCAAGTCAGATCGATTTGGACAATCTTTTTTATAATGGTCTAGAGATCCACAAATAAAACATGACCCTTCTTTTAACCTGTACACCCTAAAATGATTCTGACCACAATGGTTGTATTCAAGTTTGTTCAAATTTTGTACATTACCAACACTGGCCATTGAAGTTGTCAATGGTCTCACATTACTCTATTTTGTTCTATCTCTTCTAGAAAACCCTAATGGTGCTGAAAAATGGCTATTAAATTCTTTCATTTTCTTCGACGGGGTATATCTCACTTATTAATGTCTCAAACTCTCGTATTGTTTTGTTTCTTATGATTAGAAATTTCTTCCATTTTCTAAGCCTGATCAGATAAAACTATGAACTTACATAATTCCATTACACCCACAAGAATTTTAATCTCATCATTCGATCCATCTTCAAAGCGAATACACATTTCCTCCTCAGTCGATACGATCTCACGAGCATATTTGCTGAGTTAAACAAACTTTTTCTCGTATTTCGCAACCGATCTAGTCCCTTGCTTCAACTCAAGGAATGCTATCTTCTTCTTGTCTAAATAACGTTTATTGATGTATTTCTTTTGGAATTCAGTTAGGAAGAAATCCCAAATAATTCTCTCTTTCAGTACCATGGCTAATAAAGTCAACCATCAGTGGAAAGCTTCCTCTTTTAACAACGATACTGTGCATAGCAAACAATCCTCAAGAAGACACAACATCTTATCTAAAACTCTATGCGTATGCTCTAACCAGCATTTGACTCTAGATGAATCATCACCCATTTTATTGCGAAACTCTTCGGCCCCACAATTTTGAACTTTATCTATAGAAAGCCTATAAGCATTTCGTCAAACTTGGCTTTGAGTGTAACACCCCTAACCCGTATCCGTCGTCGGCCTAGGGTTAAGAGGTATTACCGGACGTATCGGTACATTTTATGATCACTTCACATACATCATCAACACATCATAGCATCATAGTTAAACATCATCATAAAGTCCCTTTCTTAGTCAGCGAGACCTTAAACATGCTTTAGGAAGGGCTGGGACTAAACCGAATACATACAAAATTTTCAAAGTTATAGAGGTCACACGCCCGTGTGAATAGACTGTGTACTTCACACGACATTAGACACGCCAATGTGTCTAGGCTAAGACAAAATAGGGCATACATACTGACTTATCCACATGGTCGGAGACATGCCCATGTGCCTTGGCTATGGTCGAAACTGACTTGGGTCACACGACTAACCACATGCCCGTGTGCCTAGGCCATGCTCGAGACTGAATTTAAATTGTAGGGTTACCCTAAGGGACACACGATCGTGTAACATGACCATGTGTCACATACGGCCGAGACACACGCCCGTGTCTCCACCTATGTGGACAAAAATAGGCCATTTGTAAAGCCAATTTGCCCTCTACTCTTAAATACACAAAGTAACCAAAATAGCACATTTCAATACTTCTTTAAGCAATTAAAAACATGCCAATTCATACTCATGTCATGCCATCTATCATCAACCAAGTCAGCTACTCAATTCCACATTCAAAACCTATCACATTATTATACCAAAAATTTACCATTACTTAAACATTGATAACTAACTAAAACAACATCCATTTAACTATATCCACCACTGTGGCAAACATATCAAAACAAGCCAACATATAAAGGCATTATTTGCATCACATATATCACTTATCAAGCATCTAACTTAAGCCAACTTAAATGGCTAAAACTATCAACATTTACATCATTAACAAGCCAAATCACATGGCTAACATCTTAGTTCAAAACATACCAAAATGAAACTAGCCTATACATGCCATATACCATATATACAAACTTTAAATGTACCAACAATTGATCAATAGTGTGACAATGCTCCTGACGATCCCTGAGTCCAAGCTAGCTTTGATTATCTAAAAAAAAAATAGACAAATAACACACAGTAAGCTTCATAGCTTAGTAAGTTCGTAGTTGAGCAATTCAAATCATCAAACAAATATAATTCAATCATGTACACATTACCAAATTAACATCTCATTAACACAAACCTTCCTATCATGTCTCAAAACATGATTCATTATCATTTCATTGATCTTTCTCAATGTAATGCTCAAAATAGGTTCCGTATGTACCTGTACCGCCTCATATTAATCTCTTTCTTAAACAAGTCATTCATTTATCCATTGAACCATTAGGGATAAAAATCAAACACTCACAAATCACAATTGATAAGTACCTATATCATGGCCCGTAGCCAAATCAAGGTAACTTATCACAGAGTACCTTACCATTACTCGTAGCCAAATCAAGATAACTCCTCTCAAAATGCCTATATCATGGCCCATAGGTAAATCAAGGTATTATTCACACCCGAAGTGCCGATATCATGGGCTGAAGCTAATTCATTAACTTCATTATCATCATCACTGTACTTAAAGTTTAACCGAGAAGTTTCGCTTGTCGATTTCATCGTCAAACACTTTTGTATAGTTGTATTCACAATTCAAACATTATCCGTAATCTCATAAACACATTTTATTCAATATCAAAGCATATAACATTCATTTATAATGAAATTAACACATACAAACTTACCTCAGTCGTAGAAACAATGAAACTAGCCGATTAATCAAGTACTTTGTTCTTACCTCGATCTAAGTCTGAGTTCCTCTTTTCTTGATCTTAATTGAGAAAAATGAATGCCGAACCCTAGCTTGTTCTTTTTATTTTCTTTTCTTTTGATTTTCGTTTGATGAATGAAGAAAATGATGAATTTAATTTGTTTGTTTTAATTAATTAACCTTAATACATCAATTACTATTTTACCCTTGGCTTAATAGCTTATAATTCATCCATTTTAAGGTCATTTATGACCAATCCCACTATCCATGGTCCAATTACATAATAAGGACCTCACATTTCACAAAGCATAGCATGTAAGCACTTTCAACTATTAACAGGTCACTTTTGCACCTTACGCGATTAAGTCCTTTTATCAAATCGAACACACAAATAATAAAATTTTTACACAAAACTTTCACACCTATAAATTAACATACTATAAACATGAAAAATAATATTAAAATATTTTTTGACTCATATTTTTGGTTCTGAAACCACTATTCTGACTAGGTCTAAATCGAGCTGTTACAACTCTCCCCCTTAGAGATTTTCATCTCTGAAAATCTTACCATTGAACAGATTAGGATATTGCTATCTCATAGCATCCTCAGGCTCCCATGTAGCCTCTTCAACACCGTGTCAATGCCACATTACCTTTACTAACGAAATTTTCTTATTTTGCAATTCTTTAACTTCGTGAGATAAAATACTGATCAGTTTTTCTTCATAGGTCATATCTAACTGAATTTCTATTTCAGACAGAGTAATCACATGCGAGGGACCAGATTGATATCGTTGAAGCATTGATACGTGAAACACATTATGAATCTTTTCTAACTCAGGTGGTAACAATAATCTATAAGCAACCGACCCTATACGCTCAATAATCTCAAATGGTCCAATGAACCTCGGACTCAATTTGCCTTTTCTGCCGAATCAGAGTATTTTCTTCCACGAAGATACTTTCAAAAACACTTTATCCCCAATCTGAAACTCAACATCTTTTCGTTTTATGATTTTTGATGATCTGATGCTACTTTCAAATGTTCACGAATTACTTTTACTTTTTGTTCAATTTCTTTAATCAAATCGACCCCGTGAATCTTATTCTCACTGAGCTCAGTCCAATACAAAGGTGTACGACATTTTCTACCATATAAGGCTTCGTACGGTGCTATTTTAATGCTCGATTGAAAACTATTATTATACGCGAATTCAATTAATGGAAAATATTGTTCCTACGAACCTTCAAACTTAAGAATGCAACATCTCAACATATCCTCGAGTATATGAATAATCCGCTAGGATTGACCATACGTCTACGGGTGAAAAGCAGTACTCAAATATAATTTCATACTTAAAGCATCTTGCAGTTTCTTCCAAAACCTCGAAGTGAATTTTGGATCTCCATCTGACACAATAGACAGTGGCACCTCGTGCAATCTCACAATTTTGGAAATGTATAATTCAGCTAACTTATTAAGCGAGTAATCTGTTCGAACAGGAATGAAATGAGCTGATTTTGTCAATCTATCAACTGTAACCCAAATTGCATCCTTCTTTCTCAGAGATAGGGGAAACCCAAAATTAAATCCATCATTATTTTATCCCATTTCCACTCCGGAATCATAATCGGTTGTAACAAACTGAAAGGCACCTGATTTTTAGCTTTAACTTGCTGACAGATCAAACATTTCGAAACAAATTCAAAAATATCTCTTTTCATTCCAGACCACCAATATAGCTTTTTCAAATCATTATACATTTTCGTACTTCTCGGATGAACAGATAAAAGACTGTTGTGAGCTTCGTTCAAAATCATCTGAATCAACTCTGGATTTCTTGAAACACAAATCCCACTTCAGAATCTCAAACAATCATTATCATCAACTCTAAATTTTGAATCAGAATTCAATTCACACTGTGCTCGTTTTGCTATTATTTCATTATCAACTCTTTGAGCATCACAAATCTGTTGTATAAATAATAGTCTCATTTTCAATTCAGTTACAATCAAGCCATCATCCGGTAGAGTCAACTGAGTATTCATTGCACATAAAGCAAACAAATATTTTTGACTTAAAGTATCAGAAACAACATTTGCTTTTCCCGGATGGTAGTCAATCACTAACTCATAATCTTTTAGCAATTCTAGCCATCTCCGCTATCGTAGATTCAGATCTTTCTGAGTCATCAAATATTTTAAACTTTTGTGATCGGAATGAATGTGACATTTCTCACCGAACAGATAGTGGCGCCAAATCTTCAACACAAACATAATACCTGGAAATTCTAGATCGTGTGCCGGATAGTTCTTTTCATGTTGCTTCAATTGTCTTGGGGCATAAGCTATGACTTTGCCTTCTTACATTAAAACACAGCCCAGACCATTCAACGATGCATCATTATAAATTACAAATCCTTTACCCGATTCTGGTTGAACTAACACTTGTGAAAAATTTAAAAATAAGGAGCTAAATTTAGCTTAAAATGAAATTAGTATAAAAATATAAAGTTAAATGTGAAGAATAATAATTAGTCTCAGTTTAGGGACTAAATTGGAATTTAAGCAAACATTGAGTAAAAATTAAAATATTCAATGTGAAATTGAATTGTATTGTATTAATGTATTTTAATTGTTTTAATTTCGTAGCTAACGTCATATTGGAATCCTCGACTAAAAAGGGGAAAAATAAAATCGACGTTGAATGGCTCAGAATCTACGGTTTGTATAGAAATCCGAACCTAATTGTTAATTGTTGTATTTTGAGTTAATGCATATGATAAGTGGTTGAGGTTAGTATTTTGACACTTTGATAGTGAATTGAAATTATAAGTGATTGAAATGGATTGAATTGGTATATATATTATGAATGTATTGATTATTTGAATTAAAATGAATATATGTGTTAATTTGATAATGTGCAAATATGAGAATTCGATGTTGGTTGTATTTGAAAAGTGAAATGAAACCCTATTAACTGTATCGACTTGAGTTAGATATGGATGGCATGCCATAGGATAGAAAGAGTTCAGAGATTTCTTCGACTTTGAGTCGATGAGGCACTGGGTGCCAATTTGCTTTGGTTTAAATGATGAGACATTGGGTGTGAATTTATATAGCGCTGGGTGTAGTTATTTCTTCAGATTTATCTGATGAGGCACTAGGTGCCAAACTGGTGTATTGGTTGGATCTGTATATCTGTCTGAGTCCGAGTTGTGTTAATAGGGGTAAATAATTAATAAAGTTCTATAATTGATATTGAAATGGCATGGTATTTGAAATGGAAATGAGATAGTGAATTGAAAATGAAATGTTAAATACGTTGTGAACAAATGGAATATACGAGTTGTGTACTCATGAATGGAATATGGGATGGATAATGCTATTGTTGAAATGAAATGTGGATTGGTTTGTGAAAAGTTATTTATGTAGCAAGTAATGTGAATTGAGATATTTGTTAAAAAAATCAAATATGATAGCATGTGAAAATTTAGTATAGTATGAAATGATATGGAAATATGCATGAATTTGAAATGATGGTAATTGGTAATTGTAAGCTTAGACAATAGTATGTTAGTATAATTCAAATTATGCATTCTTGTATCGTTATGTCTTTAATTGTTTAGATTATAAAAATATCACTGAGTTTTACTCAGCGAATGGATTTGTTTTCCGTGCGCAGGTTAGGTACTTCTCTTTTGATCACCGACTTAGCATCCAACAACAATCCCGATCTTCAATGTGGTGAGGTTTACCTTTTGTGATGGCATTTACCTAAGATGTCTTAAGTTGATAATTATTTTGTGAATGGTTTGTAATTGAGTTAAAGTATAATGTTGGTTTGAGTATATATAGTATATGTTTGTGTTTGAAGCCATAAATTGGCATCTTGGTTTGAACCAAGACTTGTTCTTATATGTGAATTTTAAGTTTGATGTGTTAGGCGGTTATAAGCTAGGCTAAATTGATTGATTTTGGCATGTTTAAAGCCTTGATTTGAATGATGCATGGATGATATATTTTGATAATATAACTTGTGGTACCAATGAGGGTAATTGGTTAGGCACCTAGGACGATTGTTTTGGCATGTTTTGAGTATGTTTGATTGTGGTTTGAATAGGTTAAATAAATGGTTTTTCAGTTGCTTAATGCTCCAGCAAGTAGGAATTGGTAAACTTGAGTTTGAAGGTACTCTTGGGTGTACACGACCTGGCCACACGGGCGTGTGTCACACACGGGCAACACACATGGGCATGTGTCACACACAGGCAACATACATGGGTGTATGACCCAAGTCAGAGAGTTACACGGCCTGGCTACACAGGTGTGTGACCCTTGCAGTTGAATTTTTTTAACTTTTTCCTAAAATTTTGAAATGTTCCCAATTTAGTCCTAAATCATTTCTAAAGTAATTCTAAGGCCTCAAGGGCTTGAATAATGGATGATAAACATGTTTAATGATGGATTATGTTATGATTATTGAAACGTTTTGAAATGAATGATTTAGATTACGTTTATTCGTTAATGCTCCAAAACCCTATTTTGATGAAGGATACGGGTTAAGGGTGTTACATTTAGTGGTATCAGAGCTTATAGGTTTAGTCGATTCTCAGACTAAATTAAGCTTAGAATTGAGTCTAGAGGTACATACCATAGTTGAGTCGAGATTTGGATGCTGATATTTTTGTTTTTGTTTTATAGTTGAAAATGTTAGATGACTATAATAATGATGTTAATCAAGAGATGTATATCGAAGATGATGTTTTATTTGAATTAGAATGAACCGAATACGTAACACCGAATGTTAATCCAGTTAGTGCTCAACAACTTAACGTTGAGCGAGGTAATACTGAGGGAGGAGGTGACTCACATTTACTTCAAGCTATAGCTAATGCTCTTCAGCGTGTTGTGGGAACTACATCCGCTACGGGCTCTACACCTATTGTTCGTTGGGCTCTGATAAAAGTGTTACGTAGATATTGTGTGACCGAATTCTTAGGGTTGAAAAGAGTTGATCCATCAACAGCTGAAGTTTGGATTGAATCCACTAAACACATCTTGCAACAACTTGAATACAACCCATGTAAAAGTGTAATTTGTGTTGTTTCTCTGTTGTAAGGAGAAACATATACTTGGTGGCAATCAGTGACACGGCATGTATGTAATAGCCCGATTTTAGTTAAATCGAATCAGTGTTTCGAGACCACAAATCTGAGCTCATAAAATAATTTTTATATTAATTTATGTGTTTAAAAAATGTGATTATGTATGTGTGAAAGTTTCGTGTGCTAATTTTATTGTTTAAGTGCTAATTTCGGGAGGTCCTTATGATGTTATTATGCCATTGATAAGGTTAATGGACATTAATGGCCTTATATTATGTATTTTATAATAGTTTTTACAAAGGATAAATTAGTAATTTAGTTATTAAAGTTATTATTAACAAAAGAAAACCAAAATTTGGCTTCATTATCACCATATTCAACCGAAATCAGCAAACGAAACAGGGTTTCTAAGCCTTCAAACATTCGGCACTTATCTTGGATAATTTGTGTGCGATTTTTGATCCATTTTTGATGATTTCTATGTTTTTGTGATTGTTCTTAGTACTCTAGCTAGCCCATACTTGAATTTTTGAATTTGATGATGATTTTGAGATATGCCATGGATGAATCCATGAGTTTTGCGTTTTTAATTGATGAAAAATGAAAGATATATGTTAATATGTTTTCTATTGAGATATGTGTTAATATGTTTTCTATTGGGATTTTTGAAGAATTTGATTATTATGGGCTAACTTGTGAAAATGAGAAATTGAAGGTTAAAATATGAAATAAATGAAAGTTATGGGCTGCTAGAGACTATATGAAAATTTGGCTAAGCATGAGAAATGTGAAATTATGAGTATTTTGTGATTTTATGAAATAGAGACTAAAATGTCAAAATGTGAAATTTCATGGGCTAAAGTGTAAAATGCCCTAATTATGTGTTTGTGGATTGAAATGAATAAATGTGTGATTACATTAGTGAAATCTAAATTTATATAGATCAAGAACGAAAGAAATCGAAATTAGATCGGGGAAAGTCGAAGGTTGTAGAATAATTGACTCGTTTAGCCATTCTAATTTCCGAGGTAAGTTCATATGCAAATAAATACAATTAAATTAAATTATATGTGTTTACTTGTTATTGGATTGTTGTGAATATTGAATAAGTAATTACGAGCAAGGAACGAATAAGTTTTGATATCCGAAAGTCCCGTACGAACCTTAGGAATAGCACAGGATACGAATGCCATGACATTAGGTTATCGAGATGTGATTACATGTAAGACCATGTCTGGGACATTGGTATTGTATTGAGATTGTGTGTAAGACCATGTCTGGGACATTGGCATCGTATTATGATTTCGTGTAAGACCTTGTCTTGGGATAGTGGCATCGATACGTATTTACATGTAAGACCATATCTGGGATATGGCATTGTACGAGCTTATGTGATTTCTGAGTATCCTTAATGATTCCAAATTGTTCAACTGGCAAAGTCAAGTTGAGAAAGATTATGTGAATGAGCTAAGTGATTCAAGTACGTATAAGATTCATATGAACATTGAGATGAGAAGTAATTGATGAACTTACATGTGAATGTGAATAATTATGCATCGAGAAAGGTTTGTGTATTTATATGTATTTATACATGAATTACTTATTTGATGGATTCAAATATAATATTGAATATGTGTACAATGGAAAGGTTTGCATAATTGAATGTGTTAAGCTATATTTAATATATTTGAATTGATATGAATATGTTTATATGATAGCTTTTTTTTTGTATATGGCTTACTAAGCTTATAAAGCTTACTTTGTGTGTTCTTTCCATGTTTTATAGATCATTGAAGCTAGCTCGGATATCGGGGATGATCAGAAATCATCATTACACTATCGACTACTTGTTGGTATTTTTGAATCTTTGTAAATATGGTATATAGCATGTATAGGCTAGAGAATTGATGATATGTTTTGTGTTAAGATTTAAGCCTTGAGATTTGGCTTACTTTTAAGTTGGAAATGTTGTCTATATTGGTCTTTTGAGTTGGCCTAAATAATGTGTTGGATAAGTTAGTTATGTAATGTATATGATGCCTTGTGTGTGGCTTAATTATGTGACATGAAATAGGGGAAAATGTGATGATAGGATGCATGTAGATGTTATGTAAGTTTAATAATTTTGGTATAAAGATTTGGTAGGCTTTGATTGTGGAATTGGGTAGTTAAAATGGTTGTGTATAGATGGCATGATATGTGTATGAATTGGTATGTTTGGTTGCCTATTTATGTGTTGTAATGGTTTCAAATTGGTTGCTTTGTGTACATGAATATTGGGTGGCAAATTGGCTTTGCAAATGACCTATTTTTGTCCACACGGGCAGAGACACGGGCATGTGTCTCAGCCGTGTGCGATACACGGTCATGTTATACGACTGTAGATCTACTGGGGTACCCTTCGAATTAAAGTCAGTATACCCTACAGTTTTGACACGGCCTAGACACACGGGTGTGTCTATTGGCCGTGTGAGCCACAGAGCCTTCGCACATGGCTTAGATTTCACACGGCTTGGTACACGGCTTGGCACACGGGTGTGTGGTTGGCCGTGTGGTGCAAGTCAGTATGTATGCCTTATTTTTACATGGCTTGTGACACGGGCATGTCTGGTAGCCATGTGAGGCACACGACCTATTCATACAGGTGTGTGACCTTTTATATGTTTGAAAATTTTCTAAGTACCTCAAAGTTTTTAAATGTTATCGGTTTAGTCCCGAACCTTTTCTAATCATGTTTTAAGATCTAGTGGGATCTTAAAAGGGACAATATGGTTGATATGTATAGACTTTGATTATGAATGTATGAATGTGTACTTTTATAATGTGATTGATCGGTAATGGCCCTATTCCATCGACGGATACGGGTTAGGGGTGTTACATTTAATTGGTTTTAGAGCTATAGTTTAGTTGATTCTAAGACTACGTAGCGTATGAGAGTCTAGCTATGCATGCCATATATATATACACTGTGATAGTGTGATGATTTATGACAGTTAAAAAGGGTTTTTGTATAGTAAATAGATCCCGATCGAGCTGTGGACGAAGATGTGGAAAGTAATGCATCCGCATCCGCTTAAGGGGCAGGGCAATCTAATTTTTGACTTGTTTCGAGTAGCTACAAGGAAGAGGCTAAACCAGCCTTCTTCCAAATGATGAATGAGTGGTTCACTCAGTATATTAGAACTAATCCGGCTGCTCCACGACCTCCACCTTCGCCTAATTCTTTGTAAGTCCTGTTATGCCACAAGTTGTGAATTCGATTCATTTGAGTAAGCCTCCGGTTGATAAAATTAGAAAATATAGGTTGAAGAGTTTTGTGCTACTACTAGTGATGATACTGAGAGAGAGCTGAGTTCTGGCTCGAGAATACAATACAAGTGTTTGATGAAATGTCGACTCCTGATGAACATCTTAAATGTGTTGTCTCACTTCTAAGAGATATGGTGTATCATTGATGGAAAACGTTAATATTTGTGGTTCCGAAAGAACGAGTCACTTGGGAGTTCTTTTAGACTGCGTTTAGAATGAAGTATATTAGTCAGAGATTCATAGATCAGAAACGCAAAGAGTTTCTTGAGTTGAAACAGTGTCGTATGTCTGTTACGGAATATGAACAAGAATTTGTGAGATTAAGTCAATATGCACGAGAATGTGTCTCGACTGAAGCAATTATGTGTATGAGATTTAAAGATGGTTTGAATGAAGATATCTGCTTGTTAGTTGGGATTCTTGAAATAAAAGAGTTTGTTGTGCTCGTTGAACGAGCATGTAAAGCTAAGGAACTTGGGAAAGAGAAAAGAAAAGCTGACTTTGAAACTAGAGATTCGCAAAAAAGATTATCGAGTAAGTCATTTCAGTCGGTATCAAAGAAATTTCGAGATGATTTTAGTCATTTTCAAAGACTACTGCAGGTTATTCTAGACGTGATCGAGATAGACCACCTGTGAGTTCGAAAGCTACCTTAGTAGCTAGTATTGGTAACATTAGGCCGAATCAATCTGAGTGCTAGCATTGCGGTAAACAACATCCTGTCAATTGTAGATTGAATGACCGAGCTTGTTTCAAATGTGGATCATTAGATCATTTCATCCGTCAATGTCCTGAGTTGGTTAAGTAAGAGATAGTGCAGAATATGAGGCCGAGTAACATGACAGCTTGAGGTAGAGCACCTAGAAACACGGGTAATGTGAGTGGTAGCCAAAAAATGAATAAAGACATGACTGTAAGATCTGAAGCTCGAGCACCTACCAGAGCTTATGCTATTCGAGCTCGCGAAGAAGCTTCATCTCCAGATGTTACGATACTACTGTAATTGCATTGATAGATCCAGGATGAACTCATTCTTATGTATGTGAGACTTTAGTATCCAGTAAGACGTTGCTTGTAGAGTCTACTGAATTTGTGATTAGTGTATCGAACCCCTTAGGTAGATGTGTCTTGGTGGATAAAGTATGTAAGAACTACCCATTGATGATTCGAGGTTTTTGTTTTCCAACCGATCTAATATTGTTGCCATTCGATGAATTTGATATAATTTTGGGTATGGATTAGTTAACATTGCATGATGCTATTGGAAACTGCAAATGAAAGACGATTGATCTGAGATGTCAGAATGATGAAGTAATTCGGATTGAATCAGATGATTTGAATGGTTTACCTGTAGTAATATCTTCGATGTTGGCTCAAAAATATATGAAAGAGGGTTATGAAGCTTAGTTTACTTATGTACTCAATTCTAAAGTAACAGAAAAGAAAATTGAATCAGTACCAGTTGTGTGCAAATATCCAGATGTGTTTCTTGATGAGTTACCAGGTTTACCACTGATTTGAGAGGTTGAATTTGGTATTGAGTTAATGCTGGGAACTACTCCAATATCGATAGGTTCGTATCGAATGGTTCTGACAGAATTAAAAGAACTAAAAGCTCAGTTGTAAGAATTAAACAATAGAGGATTTGCACGCCCGAGTTTTTGGGGTGCTCCCGTATTATTTGTGAAAAAAGAAAGATAACACGATAAGAATGTGTATAGACTATAGGCAATTGAACAAAATGACGATAAAAAATAAATACCTTTTACTGCGGATTGATGATTTGTTTGACCAATTAAAAAGGGCTACAGTGTTTTCAAAGATAGATTTGAGGTTGGGTTACTATCAGTTGCGAGTTAAAGACTCCGATGTGCTGAAAACAGCTTTTCGAACGAGGTACGGACATTATGAGTTTTTAGATATGCCTTTTAGAATAACGAATGCACCTGCTTTTTTATAGACCTAATGAATCGGATCTTCAGACTGAATTTGGATCGATTTGTTGTTGTGTTTATTGATGAGATTTTGATTTATTCCCGTGATGAATCCGAGCATGCTGAACATCGAGAGTAGTGTTACAGACTTTGCAAGATAAGTAGTTATATGCAAAGTTTAGCAAATGTGAATTTTGGTTGCGTAAAGTTAGTTTTCTGGGACATATTGTGTCAGCATTAGGTATCCGAGTCGATCTGAACAAGATTTCTACAATAATGGATTGGAAGCCTCCGAGAAATGTATCCGAAGTCTGCAGTTTCCTGGGACTAGCCGGTTATTACCGAAGGTTTGTAAAAGGCTTTTCGATGATTGCGACTCCGTTGACGAGACTACTTCAAAAAGATGTTAAGTTTTAGTGGTCAAATAAGTGCCAGAAAAGTTTTGATCAGTTGAAAGCCCTATTGACTGAAGCTCCAACGTTAGTGCAGCCGGAATCAGGTAAAGAATTTTTTATATATAGTGAAGCATCGTTGAACGACTTGGTTGTGTTTTGATGGAGGAAGGCAAAGTTCTAGCTTATGCCTCGAGACAATTAAAGTCCAATGAAAAGAATTACCCGACGTACCATTTGAAATTAGCAGCTATCGTGTTTGTGTTGAAGATTTGGTGCCACTATCTGTTCGGAGCTAAATGTCATGTTTATTCAGATCACAAGAGTTTGAAATATCTGATGATTCAGAAAGATTTCAATTTGAGAGATGGTTAGAATTGTTAAAAGACTACGAGCTAGTGATTGACTATCATTTGGGAAAAGTAAATGTTGTTGCGGAAGCTTTAAGTTAGAAATCTTTGTTTGCTTTGCATGCAATGAATACTCAATTGACCTTGTCTGATGATGGCTCGATTGCAGCTGAGTTGAAAGCGAAACTGTTGTTTATACAATAGATTTGTAAAGCTCAGAAAGTTGATAATGAAATGTTAGCAAAATGAGCTCAATGTGATTCGAACCTTGATTCAGAGTTTCAAGTTGATTCAGATGACTATTTAAGATTCAGAGGTGGAATATGTGTTCCGAGAAATTCAGATTTAATTCAGATGATTTTGAACGAAGCACATAGTAGCCGTTTATCTGTTCATCTAGGAAGTACGAAAATGTGTAATGATTTGAAACAGTTTTATTGGTGGCCTTGTATGAAGCGTGATATCTCAGAATTTGTTTCAAAATGTTTAATTTGTCAAAAAGTCAAAGCTAAGCATCAGGTACCATCTAGTTTATTGCAGCCGATTATGATTCCCGAGTGAAAACGAGATAGAGTGACTATGGATTTTGTTTCGGGTTTACCCTTATCTCCGAGTAAGAAAGTTGCAATTTGGGCTGTTGTTAACCGGTTGAAAAAATCAGCTCATTTTATTTCTGTGTGTACAGATTATTCGCTTGACAAGCTTCCTGAGTTGTATATCTCTGGGTTTGTAAAATTACATGGAGTACCTGTTTCTATTCTTTTAGATAGAGATTTGAGATTTACATCGCGATTTTGGAAGAAACTACAAGATGCATCAGGTACGAAGCTACATTTTGATACCTCTTTTCACCCACAAATGGATGGTCAATTCGAGCGGTTTATTCAGATACCTGAGGATGTTATGATAAAGCAATATCCAAACCTATTCACTTGTAAAATCTTTGGGGACGAAAATCCCTAAGGGAGGAGAGTTGTAACAGCCCGATTTTCGTTAAATTAGAACAGTGGTTTTGAGACCACAAATCAGAGTTTGGAAAATAATTTTTGAATCTTTGTAAATATGGTATATGGAATGTATAGGCTAGAGAATTGATGATATGTTTCTTGTTAAGATTTGAGCCACGAGATTTAGCTTACTTTTGGGTTGGAAATGTTGTATATATTGGTCTTTTGAGTTGGCCTAAATAATGTGTTGGATAAGTTAATTAAGTAATGTATATGATGCCTTATGTGTGGCTTAATTATGTGACATGAAATAGGGGAAAATGTGATGATAGGATGCATGTAGATGTTATGTAAGTTTAATAATTTTGGTATAAAGATTTGGTAGGTTTTGATTGTGGAATTGGATAGTTAAAATGGTTGTGTATAGATGGCATGATATGTGTATAAATTGGTATGTTTGGTTGCCTATTTTATGTGTTGTAATGGTTTCAAATTGGTTGCTTTGTGTACATGAATATAGGGTGGAAAATTGGCTTTGCAAATGACCTATTTTTGTCCACTCGGGCAAAGACACGGGCATGTATCCCAGCCGTGTGTGATACACGGTCATGTTACACGACTGTGTATCCCCTGGGGTACCCTTCGAATTAAAGTCAGTATCCCATACAGTTTTGACACGGCCTAGACACAGGGGTTTGTCTATTGGCCGTGTGAGCTACAGAGCCTTGGCACATGGGCGTGTGTGGCCATTTTGAAAGGCACACGGGTTTGACACATGGGCGTGTGGTCAACCGTGTGACCCAAGTCAGTAACCCCCTTAGATTTCACACAGCTTGGCACACGGGCGTGTCCTTGGCCGTGTGGTGCAAGTCAGTATGTATGCCCTGTTTTTACATGGCTTGTGACACGGGCGTGTCTGGTAGTCGTGTGAGGCACACGACCTATTCATACAGGCGTGTGACCCTTTATATGTTTGAAAATTTTCTAAATACCTCAAAGTTTGTAAATGTTATCGGTTTAGTCTCGAACCTCTTCTAATCATTTTTTAAGGTCTATGTGATCTTAGAAGGGACAATATGGTTGATATGTATGGACTTTGATTATGAATGTATGAATGTGTACTTTTATGATGTGATTGATCGGTAATGGCCCTATTCCATCGACGGATACGGGATAGGGGTGTTACATTTAATTGGTTTTAGAGCTATAGTTTAGTCGATTCTAGGACTACGTAGCGTGTGAAGGTCTAGCTATGCATGCCATATATATACACATTGTGATAGTGTGATGATTTTTGACAGTTAAAAAGTGTTTTTGTGAAGTAAATAGATCCCGATCGAGTTGTGGCTGATGATGTGGAAAGTAATGCATCCGCTTTCGTTTAAGGGGCAGGGCAATCTAATTCTAGACTTGTTTCGAGTAGCTACAAGGGAGAGGCTAAACCAGCCTTCTTCTAAATGATGAATGAGTGGTTCGCTCAGTATATTAGAACTAATCCGGCTGCTCCACGACCTCCACCTTCGCCTAATTCTCTATAAGTCCTGTTATGCCACAAGTTGTGAATTCGATTCATTTGAGTAAGCCTCCGGTTGATAAAATTAGAAATTATGGGGTTGAAGAGTTTTGTGCTACTACTAGTGATGATGCTGAGAGAGAGAGCTGGGTTCTGCCTCGAGAATACAATACAAGTATTTGATGAAAAGTCGACTCCTGATGAATATCTTAAATGTGCTGTCTCACTTCTAAGAGATACGGTGTATCATTGGGGGAAAACGTTAATATTTGTGGTTCCAAAAGAATGAGTCACTTGGGAGTTCTTTAAGACTGAGCTCAGAAAGAAGTACATTAGTCAGAGATTCATAGATCAGAAACGCAAAGGGTTTCTTGAGCTGAAATAGGGTCGTATGTCTGTTACGGAATATGAACAAGAATTTGTGAGATTAAGTCAATATGCACAAGAATGTGTCTCGACTGAAGTAATTATGTGTATGAGATTTAAATATGGTTTGAATGTAGATATCTGCTTGTTAGTTGGGATTCTTGAAATAAAAAGTTTGTTGTGCTTGTTGAACGAGTATGTAAAGCTAAGGAACTTGGGAAAGAGAAAAGAAAAGCTGACTTTGAAACTAGAGATTCGTGAAAAATATTATCGAGTAAGTCATTTCAGTCGGTATCAAAGAAATTTTGAGATGTTTTAGTCATTTTCAATGACTACTGCGGGTTATTCTAAACGTGATAGAGACGGACCACCTGTGAGTTTGAAACCTACCTCAGTAGCTAGTATTGGTAACATTAGGCCGAATCAACCTGAGTGCTAGCATTGCGGTAAACAAGATCTTGGAAATTGTAGATTGAATGACCGAGTTTGTTTCAAATGTGGATCATTAGATCATTTCATCCGTCAATGTCCTGAGTTGGTTAAGTAAGAGATAGTGCAGAATACGAGGCCGAGTAACACGACAGATCGAGGTAGAGCACTTAGAAACATGGGTAATGTGAGTGGTAGCCAAAAAATGACTAAAGACATGGCTATAAGATCTGAAGCTCGAGCACCTGCCAGAGCTTATGCTATTCGCGCTCACGAAGAAGCTTCGTCTCCAGATGTTACGATTCTACTATAATTGCATTGATAGATCCAGGATCAACTCATTCTTATGCATGTGAGACTTTAGTATCCAGTTAGAATTTGCTTGTAGAGTCTACTAAATTTGTGATTAGTGTATCGAACCCCTTAGGTAGATGTGTCTTAGTGGATAAAGTATGTAAGAACTGCCTATTGATGATTCGAGTTTTTTGTTTTCTGACCGACCTAATGTTGTTCTATTCAATGAATTTGATATAATTCTGGGTATGGATTAGTTAAATTGCACGATGCTATTGTAAATTGCAAATGAAAGACGATTGATCTGAGATGTCAGAATGATGAAATAATTCGGATTGAATCAGATGATTTGAATGGTTTACCTATAGTAATATCTTCGATGTTGGCTCGAAAATATATGAAAAAGGGTTATGAAGCTTACTTTACTTATGTACTCAATTCTAAAGTAATAGAAAAGAAGATTGAATCAGTACCAGTTGTGTGCAAATATCCAGATGTGTTTCCTGATGAGTTACCAGGTTTACCACCGATTTGAGAGGTTGAGTTTGGTATTGAGTTAATGCCGGGAACTACTCCAATATCGATAGCTTCGTATCGAATGGTTCTGACAGAATTAAAAGAACTAAAAGCTCAGTTGTAAGAATTAAACGATAGAGGATTTGCACGCCCGAGTTTTTTGGGTGCTCCCGTATTGTTTGTGAAAAAGAAAGATGACACGATAAGAACGTGTATAGACTATAGGCAATTGAACAAAATGACGATAAAAAAGAAATACCCTTTACTGCGGATTGATAATTTTTTTGACCAATTAAAAAAGCCTACAGTGTTTTTAAAGATAGATTTGAGGTCTGGTTACTATCAGTTGCGAGTTAAAGACTCCGATGTGCCGAAAATAACTTTTCGAATGAGGTACGGACATTATGAGTTTTTAGTTATGCCTTTTAGATTAACGAATGCACCTGCTTTTTTGTAGACCTAATGAATCAGATCTTCAGAATGTATTTGGATCGATTTGTTGTTGTGTTTATTGATGAGATTTTGATTTATTCCCGTGATGAATCTGAGCATGCTGAACATCGAGAGTAGTGTTACAGACTTTGCGAGATAGGTAGTTATATGCAAAGTTTAGTAAATGTGAATTCTGGTTGCATAAACTTAGTTTTCTGGGACATATTGTGTCAACATCAGGTATCCGAGTCAACCTGAACAAGATTTCTACAATAATGGATTGGACGCCTCCGAGAAATGTATCTGAAGTCTGCAGTTTCCTGGGACTAGCTGGTTATTACCAACGGTTTGTAAAAGGCTTTTCGATGATTACGACTCTGTTGACAAGACTGCTTCAAAAGATGTTAAGTTTGAGTGGTCAAATAAGTGCCAGAAAAGTTTTGATCAGTTGAAAGCCCTATTGACTGAAGCTCCAACGTTAGTGCAGCCGGAATCAGGTAAAGAATTTTTTATATATAGTGAAGCATCGTTGAACGACTTGGTTGTGTTTTGATGGAGGAAGGCAAAGTTGTAGCTTATGCCTCGAGACAATTAAAGTCCGATGAAAAGAATTACCCGACGCACCATTTGAAATTAGCAGCTATCGTGTTTGCATTGAGGATTTGGTGCCACTATCTGTTAGGAGCTAAATGTCATGTTTATTCAGATCACAAGAGTTTGAAATATCTGATGATTCAGAAAGATTTGAATTTACGATAGCAGAGATGGCTAGAATTGTTAAAAGACTACGAGCTAGTGATTGACCATCATTTGGGAAAAGCAAATGTTGTTGCTGATGCATTAAGTCAGAAATCTTTGTTTGCTTTGCATGCAATGAATACTCAATTGACCTTGTCTGATGATGGCTCGATTGCAGCTGAGTTGAAAGCGAAACCATTGTTTATACAACATATTTGTAAAGCTCAGAAAGTTGATAATGAAATGTTAGCAAAATGAGCTCAAGGTGATTTGAACCTTGATTCAGAGTTTCAAGTTGATTCAGATGACTGTTTAAGATGTAGAGGTCGAATATGTGTTCCGAGAAATTTAGATTTAATTTAGATGATTTTGAACGAAGGACATAGTAGCCATTTATCTGTTCATCCGGGAAGTACAAAAATGTATAATGATTTGAAACAGTTTTACTGGTGGCCTTGTATGAAGCGTGATATCTCAGAATTTGTTTTGAAATGTTTAATTTGTCAACAAGTCAAAGCTAAGCACCAGGTACCATCTAGTTTATTGCAGCCGATTATGATTCCCGAGTGAAAATAAGATAGAGTGACTATGGATTTTGTTTTGGGTTTACCCTTATCTCCGAGTAAGAAAGATGCAATTTGGGCTATTGTTAACCGGTTGAAAGAATTAGCTCATTTCATTTCTGTCTGTATAGATTATTCAATTGAAAAGCTTGCTGAGTTGTATATCTCTGAGTTTGTAAAATTATATGGCATACCTGTTTCTATTCTTTAAGATAGAGATTTGAGATTTACATCGCGATTTTGGAAGAAACTACAAGATGCATTAGGTACGAAGCTGCATTTCGGTACCCCTTTTGACCCACAGATGGATGGTCAATTCGAGAAGTTTATTCAGATACCTGAGGATGTTATGATAAAGCAATATCCAAACCTATTCACTGGTAAGATCTTTGGGGACGAAAACCTCTGAGGGAGGAGAGTTGTAACAGCCCGATTTTCATTAAATTAGAACAGTGGTTTTGAGACCACAAATCAGAGTTTGGAAAATAATTTTTGAATCTTTGTAAATATGGTATATGGAATGTATAGGCTAGAGAATTGATGATATGTTTCTTGTTAAGATTTAAGTCATGAGATTTAACTTACTTTTGTGTTGGAAATGTTGTATATATTGGTCTTTTGAGTTGGCCTAAATAATGTGTTGGATAAGTTAATTAAGTAATGTATATGATGCCTTGTGTGTGGCTTAATTATGTGACATGAAATAGGGGAAAATGTGATGATAGGATGTATGTAGATGTTATGTAAGTTTAATAATTTTGGTATAAAGATTTGGTAGGTTTTGATTGTGGAATTGGATAGTTAAAATGGTTGTGTATAGATGGCATGATATGTGTATGAATTGGTATGTTTGGTTGCCTATTTATGTGTTGTAATGGTTTCAAATTGGTTGCTTTGTGTACATGAATATAGGGTGGCAAATTGGCTTTGCAAATGACCTATTTTTGTCCACATGGGCAGAGACACGGGCATGTATCTCAGCCGTGTGTGTGGTCATGTTACACGACTGTGTATCCCCTGGGGTACCCTTCGAATTAAAGTCAGTATACCCTACAGTTTTGACACGGCCTAGACACACGGGCATGTCTATTGGCTGTGTGAGCCACAGAGCCTTGGCACATGGGCTTGTGTGGCCGTTTCGAAAGGCACGCGGGTTTGACACACGGGCGTGTGGTCAACTGTGTGACCTAAGTCAGTAACCCCCTTAGATTTCAGACGGCTTGGCACACGGGCGTGTCCTTGGCCGTTTGGTGCAAGTCAATATGTATGCCCTATTTTTACATGGCTTGTGACACGGACGTGTTTGGTAGCCGTGTGAGGCACACGACCTATTCATACAGACGTGTGGCCCTTTATATGTTTAAAAATTTTCTAAGTACCTCAAAGTTTGTAAATGTTATCGGTTTAGTCCCGAACCTCTTCTAATCATGTTTTAAGGTCTAGTGGGATCTTAAAAGGGACCATATAGTTGATGTGTATGGACTTTGATTATGAATGTATGAATGTGTACTTTTATGATGTGATTGATCGGTAATGGCCCTATTCCAAAGACAGGTATGGGTTAGGGGTGTTACATTTAATTGGTTTTCGAGCTATAGTTTAGTCGATTCTAGGACTACGTAGCGTGTGAGGGTCTAGCTATGCATGCCATATATATACACTGTGATAGTGTGATGATTTTTTACAGTTAAAATGTGTTTTTGTAAAGCAAATGGATCCCGATCGAGCTGTGGCTGATAATGTGGAAAGTAATGCATCCGCTTCCGCTTAAGGGGCAAGGCAATCTAATTCTAGACTTGTTTCGAGTAGCTACAAGGGAGAGGTTAAACCAGCCTTCTGCCAAATGATGAATAAGTGGTTCACTCAGTATATTAGAACTAATCCAGCTACTCCACGACCTCCACCTCCGCCTAATTCTCCATAAGTCTTGTTATGCTGCAAGTTGTGAATTCGATTCATTTGAGTAAGCCTCCGGTTGATAAAATTAGAAAATATGGGGTTGAAGAGTTTTGTGCTACTACTAGTGATGATGCTGAGAGAGAGCTGAGTTCTAGCTCGAGAATACAATACAAGTGTTTGATGAAATGTCGACTCCTGACGAATATCATAAATGTGTTGTCTCACTTCTAAGAGATACGGTGTATCATTGGTGGAAGACGTTAATATTTGTGGTTCCGAAAGAACGAGTCACTTGGGAGTTCTTTGAGACTGAGTTTAGAAAGAAGTACATTAGTCAGAGATTCATAGATCAGAAACGCAAAGAGTTTCTTGAGCTGAAACAGGGCCGTATGTCTGTTACGGAATATGAACAAGAATTTGTGAGATTAAGTAATATGCATGAGAATGTGTCTTGACTAAAGCAATTATGTGTATGAGATTTAAAAATGGTTTGAATGAAGATATTTGCTTGTTAGTTGGGATTCTTAAAATAACAAAGTTTGTTGTGCTTGTTGAACGAGCATGTAACGCTAAGGAACTTGGGAAAGAGAAAAGAAAAGCTGACTTTGAAACTAGAGATTCACGAAAAAGATTATTGAGTAAGTCATTTCAGTCGGTATCAAAGAAATTTCGAGATGATTTTAGTCGTTTTCAAAGACTACTGCGGGTTATTCTAGACGTGATCGAGACAGACCACCTGTGAGTTCGAAAGCTACCTCAGTAGCTAGTATTGGTAACATTAGGCCGAATCAACCTGAGTGCTAGCATTGCGGTAAACAAGATCTTGGAAATTGTAGATTGAATGACCGAGCTTGTTTCAAATGTGGATCATTAGATCATTTCATCCGTCAATGTCCTGAGTTGGTTAAACAAGAGATTGTGCAGAATATGAGGCAGAGTAACACGACAGCTCGAGGTAGAGCACCTAGAAACACGAGTAATGTGAGTGGTAACCAAAAAATGACTAAAGACACGGTTGTCAGATCTGAAGCTCGAGCACCTGCTAGAGCTTATGCTATTCGCGCTCACGAAGAAGCTTCGTCTCCAGATGTTACGATACTACTGTAATTGCATCGATAGATCCAGGATCAACTCATTCTTATGCATGTGAGACTTTAGTATCCAGTAAGACTTTTCTTGTAGAGTCTACTGAATTTGTGATTAGTGTATCGAACCGCTTAAGTAGATGTGTCTTGGTGGATAAAGTATGTAAGAACTGCCCATTGATGATTCGAGGTTTTTGTTTTCTGACCGATCTAATGTTGTTGCCATTCGATGAATTTGATATAATTCTAGGTATGGATTAGTTAACATTGCACGATGCTATTGTAAACTGCAAATGAAAGCCGATTGATCTAAGATCTCAGAATGATGAAATAATTCGGATTGAATTAGATTATTTGAATGGTTTACCTATAGTAATATCTTCGATGTTGGCTCGAAAATATATGAAAAAGGGTTATGAAGATTATTTTACTTATGTACTCAATTCTAAAGTAACAGAAAAGAAGATTGAATCAGTACCAGTTGTGTGCAAATATCCATATGTGTTTCCTGATGAGTTACCAGGTTACCACCGATTTGAGAGGTTGAGTTTGGTATTGAGTTAATGCCGGGAACTACTCCAATATCGATAGCTTCGTATCGAATGGTTCTGACAGAATTAAAAGAACTAAAAGCTCAGTTGTAAGAATTAAACGATAGAGGATTTGCACGCCCGAGTTTTTGGGGTGCTTTTGTATTGTTTGTGAAAAAGAAATATGCACAATAAGAATGTGTATAGACTATAGGCAATTGAAAAAAATAACAATAAAAAACAAATACCCCTTACTGGAGATTGATGATTTGTTTGACCAATTAAAAAGGGCTACAGTGTTTTCAAAGATAGATTTGAGGTCGGGTTACTATCAGTTGCGAGTTAAAGACTCTGATGTGCCGAAAATAGCTTTTCAAACGAGGTACGGACATTATGAGTTTTTAGTTATGCCTTTTAGATTAACGAATGCACCTACTTTTTGATAGACTTAATGAATCAGATCTTCAGAATTTATTTGGATCGATTTGTTGTTGTGTTTATTGATGAGATTTTGATTTATTCCTGTGATGAATCTGAGCATGCTGAACATCGAGAGTAGTGTTACAGACTTTGCGAGATAAGCAGTTATATGCAAAGTTTAGTAAATGTGAATTCCGTGTGACAGCCCAAAATAGACCCTAGCCGGAATGTGGTTTCGGGACCACTAAACCGAGTCATAAAAATAATTAATTGTTATATTCTATGCTTACTATGTGTGTGCATGCATATGTGGAAATTTCATTCTCTAATTTTACCCATTTGTATGAGAAAGTATTAAATAGGGATCAAAGTGAAACATGGTGAAATATGATAGGCTAATTTTAAATGGCTTGTTAGTACATGTTAACAAAAGGTGGAGTTGCATGTCAAATAATCCCTTCCTAAGGAGGAGTGGCGGCCATGACAAGGTTATGGGCAAGGAACATGTTTCCAACATGTTTTGCTAGTGGTGTATGTAGGAAGTCATAAAATAAAGACTAGCATTAAAGAAAAAAAATTGTTCATCCATTCTAAACACTTTGGCGAATGTCCTAAAGAAAGAAAAGAAAAATTTGTTCATCCTTTCTCATCTTCTTGGCGAAAATACTAAGGGAAAAGGGGAGGTTTTTGCTTCATGCTTGGGTTGGAAGAGACCTAGAAGGAGATTTGGCTAAGTTTGCATCAAGATTAAGGTATGTATGAGGTTGTGTTGGGAGTTTCATGCATGGTTTGGTTGCTAATTTGATGTGCATGTTAGCCATGGCTCAAATCCTTGTTATGCCATGGAAATGGTATTTGGCCAAAGTTGTTATGGTGATAAAGCCATTGCATGCTAAGTGTGAAGCTTGATGATGATGCATGCAATGATGGATTGTCTACTCTTGAGTAAGATTTTGAGTTTTCTTTTGTGTTTAACCATGATTGAAGTTGAATGGAGCATGATTGTCATATTCGCCATGATGCATTCATGAGCATGGTTCATGCTTCTTGCATGTTAGTTAAAATTTGTATTTTGGATGGCTATGGACACCTTGAAATTGGCCATGCTCATATTGTATATATATGTTTGCACATGATGTTTTGGCTATGAAGTAAGTGATGAATATATTGGTTTAAAGAAGAAGATGTGGAAGAATGCTTGTGAAATTGCAAGCACAATTGACCTAGCACACATATAAGTGCTTGATGCTATATTATAAGTTTTGGGCCACAATGTGCAAAGCATTAACTAGTAAAATGCATGCTGTTTTTGTGAGGTATTAAGTGCAAAATTGACCTCAACATGTACATGAATATTCGGCCTTGGGTAGCCTATTGAAGGCCTTAGCTTTTCCTTGATGCTCAAATAAATTGTATTGAATTGCTTGATGTAGTATAAAATGTGCATGACCATTGTGTATTCAAGCTAAAGAGTGGCCATATGACCATTTAAACTCCTTGTCATATTCGCCATAAGCAAGCACAATGAGGTTTTAATAAATTGAATTTGTTTGAATTAGCTCAAGAGCTAAGAGGGCCACAATTGGACAAGGGAAGGAAAAGGTGATCGAATAGCCGAAAAAGCCGTTCGACAACATCCGAGGTAAGTCCTCAAGAAGTGACCTTACTTGAATTATGTGAGATGAAGTATGGATGTGTATGATTATTGATTTATGTGTGTATGAGAAATTGAATGATACCGGGCTAAGTCCAGAAGGCGAATATGCTTGTGAATATATATGCGTTTGAGCTTTAATGTGAAAATGAAATATGTATGTCCAATGATTATTGATGTACGTGTACATGAGAAATTGAATGATATCGGGCTAAGCCCGAAGACAATTATGCTGGAAATTATATCCGGTTAAGACGAAGGCAATTGTGCTAGTGGCTATATCCGGGCTAAGACCGAAGGCATTCGATGCGAGTTATTCTATCCGGGCTAAGACCGAAGGCATTTGTGCGTGATTATATCCGGTTATATTCGAAGAATCTTGGGCTGGAGGTGAGTGTTGGTTGCTGTAATGAATTCAATTAGTACACTCGAAAAGCCCAAAGGATAAGGTACGTTATATGTGCATTGGAAAGTCGACATGTTTGAGCAACATTCGCTCAATCGACTAATGAATTTCAGTTATTGAATTGATTGATACTTTGTGAAAGTATATAATGATGAAGTGTGAAGTAAGAATGTATATTAATGAAATGATGCATTTGGCTATGTGAATGTATTGCTGTAATTAGAGCTGATTATATTCCTTGAGACTTACTAAGCATAAAAAATGCTTACCCGTTACTTTGGCTCTCTGTTTTATTGATTTCGCTCGATAGCAATCGGATTCGGGATCAATAAAGTCGAAGTCATCCACACTATCCACGCCTCTATTTTGGTATAAATTTTGGTTGAACTTTGAAATGGCATGTATAGGACTACCCTTGTTGGTTGAATATGTTGTGATGTATATATATACGGCCATGCGAAAATGGCTCGTAAAAGTGAAGTATCGACTTAGACTAATTGTGGTTTGTATGTATATATTTGGTGTCATGATGTGGCTATGGCTTGGAAATGGGAATGTTGGTCATATGATCAGCCATTGGCATGGTTAAAATGATCATATATGAACCTATGTATGGCAAGACTAGTTGGTTCATGGAGACTACCAAATAGGTAAGACCTACCTTAAAACAGATGCTGCCAGCTGCAGTGACGTGAATGTGAAAAATCACCAAAATTCGTAGGAATGGAATTAAATAGTGAATAAGCTATTTAAATGAACCTTGATGAGTCTATTTTCATATGGAAGAAACGAAATGGTCATAGGAGTTACATGTTAAGAGATATTAAAGCTATTGTGAGACAGGGCCAGAACGGTTTCTGGGTTCCCTGTCGCAACTTTAAAAATTTACTATAAATTATCCAAAAAGAATTAGGAGACATACCTTATATGTACAGATTTCATTTTGAGTCTAGTTTCATTAGAAAAAAACGGCACCAGCATTAAACCCTGTACAGAGAGATATTCAAGTTATACCGCGCGAAGGTCAGAGCAGTCGATCCCTGTAACATGGGTGACTTTAACTAATAAACTGTACCAATTGGCCCGACCAAAATTCTAGAAATAAATCCATGGATGGATATATGAGTCTAAATTCAGGAAAATTTACGAAACCAGTTTCGAGTTTTGAAACTCGAGATATGATTTTAAAGGCGACAGTGACGCAGTTTTCCAGCCTGACTGGAAATGTCAAATGAATGGGCAAAACAAGTGAACTTGGCTTGTTAACCCTCGTGTCCGACACGGCGATGGTCTCGGGTTCGGGGTGTTACAATTTTATTGGTATCGAGCCACGGTTTAGTCGATTCTAGGACTACCGTGATGTGTTTGGGGTCTAGCTATACATGCCATTAAATGATGAATCGATAGTGTGGTGATTTCGACAATTTGACTTTGTGTTTGTTTATAGCAATGGATCCCGATCCCAACCGAAGCGATAGCTAATGATGTGGAGAGTGTGGCGCTGCTCCGCCGCGCAAGGGACAGCCGCGGACTCTCAACCTATGGCCAGCAATCCTAATGACGAGGCTAGGCAAGCCTTTTATAGTGTGATGAGCGAATGGTTTAATCAATACATTCGAACCAACACATTGTTCCACAACCTCCATTCCCGACAAATGCAACCCCGCACCTACAATACCTCCGGTGACTGACCAAATAAGGTCAAGTAAGCCCCATCGATAGGATTGAAAACATGGGGCCACTGAATTTAAGGCTACGGATGATGATGATGCCGAAGCGAGCTGAATTTTGGTTAGATAACACTATCCGGTGCTTGATGAGCTATCCTGTACACCCGATGAGTGCTTAAAGTGTACCATCTCCTTGCTACGCGAGTCCGCCTACTATTGGTGGAGTACTCGACTTGTGGTGCCTAGAGAGCAAGTGACTTGGGAATTCTTTCAAACCGAGTTAGAAAAAAGTATATCGATCGAGATTCATCGACCAAAAGTGGAGGAATTCCTTGATCTTAAGCAAGGTTCGATGTCGATTCTGACTACGAACGAAAATTTGTGAGGCTTAGCCGATGCAGCGAGAATGCATTTCGTCCGAAGCTATTATGTAAGCGCTTTGAGGATGGGCTGAATGATGATATAAGGATGTTTGTTGGCATCCTCGAGATCGAGAGTTCGTAGTACTTGTTGAGCGAGCTTGTAAAGCCGAAGAGCTTAGAAAGGAGAAACAAAAAGTGATGTGGGAACCGGAGAATTCGAAAGAGGTCCTCGGAAAGTCTCTTCAACAAGCATCGAAGAGATTTGAGATGATGTGAGCCGATCTAGAGGCGTTTGGGCTTTTCTAGACGAGGACGCGATCGACCCCTGTGACCACACGAGTCACCTCGATCGCGGTGGTGGAAATGATCGCCGAGAGAGGCGGAGTGTCCACATTGTGGCAAATGGCATTCGGGAGCTGTTGGTTTCGTGATCGCTCTGCTATAAGTGTGGATCGGCCGACCACTTTATGAAGGATTGCCGAGGATGCATGAGCAGAATGTAAGTCATAGTGCAAACCCGGTGCTACCCTTGCCGAGGTAGGCCACCTAGAAATATGGGCAATGTCGTTGGCGGTCGAGAGAGGATCTAGAGATGCTACCATCGGATCGAGGCTCGTGCTCTGCTAGGACTTATGCCATCGGCGCGCGCGAGGATCTGCCTCTCGGATGTTATTACTGGTACTTTCACTCTTTTCAATACAAATGTGATTGCTTTGATTGACCACGGTTCTACTCATTCATATATATGTGAAACCTTAGCATCCGATAAGACTTTGCCCATTGAGTCTCTGAGTTTGTAATTCGGTGTCAAACCCTTGGGTCATTACGTGCTTGTCAACAAAGTGTGCAAGAAAAGTCCCTAGTGTTCCGAGGTTCTTGTTTTCGGCGGACTTGATGCTTTTGCCGTTCGATGAGTTCGACGTTATTCTTGGTTTGGATTGGTTGACCATGCACGATGCGGTTGTAAATTGCAAGAGCAAGACTATCGATTTGAGGTCGCGAATAATGAAAGAATTCGGGTTGAGTCTACGGACTTAAAGGGCTTGCCAGCGTAATATCGGCGATGTTGGCCCGAAATATGTAAGAAAAGGTGCGAAGCGTACCTTGCGTCGTGCTTTCGATGACAAGGAATCGAAAAAAAACCCGAATCTGTGCCGTGGTTTGTGAATACCGGATGTTTTCCCAGAAGAATTGCGGGTTTACCACTGTTTGGGAAATAGAATTTGGCATCGAATTGGTACCGGTACCACTCCAATTTTGATAGCTCCATATCGTATGGCACCAACGGAATTAAAGGAGTTGAAAGCTCGGTTGCAAGAATTGGTGGATAGAGGTTTTGCTCGCTTGAGTTTTTCGCCTTGGGTGCGCCAAGATTGTTCGTGAAGAAGAAGGATGGAACCATGCGGTTGTGCATCGACTATCGTCGACAATAAAGCGACGATAAAGAACAAATATCCGTTGCCACGTATTGATGACTTGTTCGATCAATGAAGGGAGCCTCGGTGTTCTCGAAAATAGATTTGAGATCGGGCTATTATCAATTGCGAATCCGAGATTGGACGTACCCAAGGCGCCTTGAGCGAGATATGGTCACTATGAGTTCCTAGTGATGCCGTTTGGGCTCACTAATGCCCTGCGGTATTTATGGATTTAATGAATCGGATCTTTAGACCATATTTGGATCGATTCGTAGTCGTGTTCATTGATGACATCTTGGTCTATTCAAGAAATGAGACCGAACATGCTGAACACTGCGGTTAGTGCTGCAAATTTTACGGGATAAGCAATTATATGCTAAGTTCAGCAAGTGTGAGTTACGGTTAAGAGGTTAGCTTCTTGGGTCATGTGGTATCTGACGGGTATTCGAGTCGATTCGAATAAAATTTCAGCCATACTTAATTGGAAGCCTCAGAAATATTCTTGAGGTTCGAGCTTTTTGGGGCTTCTTAGGTTATTACCGACGATTTGTAAAAGGCTTCTCAACGATAGCCACGCAGATGAAGAAGCTACTCCAAAAGGATGTTAAGTTGAATGGACGGAGAAATGCCAAAAAGTTTCGATCAACTGAAAACTTATTTGATTGAAGCCCCAATTCTAGTGCAACCCGAGTCCAAGCAAGGAGTTTGTCATCTATAGCGATGCCTCTCTACTTGGGTTAGGTTGCGTATTAATGCAAGAAGGTCGAGTTGTGGCCTATGCGTCGAGGCAATTAAAGCCACATGAGAAAAATTATCCGACTCATAATCTCGAATTGGCGCCATCGTATTCACCTTAAAGATTTGGCGACATTACTTATTTGGTGAAAGGTGCCATGTATACTCGGATCACAAAGTCTCAAATATTTGATGACCCAAAGAGACTTAAATCTGCGACAAAGACGTTGGCTCGAAATGTTAAAGGATTATGAGTGATCATTGACTATCACCCGGGAAAGGCGAATGTGGTTGAGGATGCCTTGAGTCGTAAATCGTTATTCACTTTACGACGATGAATGTGCACTTGTCTGTCCGATCCGACGGTGTGTTAGTGGCTGAATTGAAAGCCAAACCATTATTGACACACCAAATTCGAGAAGCTCGAAAGTCGACGACGAGTTGGTTGCAAAAGCGGGCTGCGTGTGTTCGAACAAGGACTCGAGTTTCAAATCGACGATGACGATTGTTTGAGGTTCAAAAGTGGTGCATGTGTCCCAAAGAATTGAACTCATTTCGATAATTCAGATGAAGCCCATTGTAGCCGAATGGCAATCCACCCGGGAGTACGAAGATGTACAATGATTTGAAAGCGTCGGTTTTGGTGGCATGGTATGAAGCGAGACATCTCCGACTTTGTTTGAGATGTTTAATATGTCAACAAGTGAAAGCGGAACATCGGTGCCTTGAGGATTACTTGACCAATCACGATACCGAGTGGAAATGGGATCGAGTCACAATGGACTTTGTATCCGGATTGCCATTGTCGCAAGTAAGAAGGATGCGGTTTGGGTCGTGGTAGATCGATTGACTAAGTCGGCCCACTTTGTCCCCGCGACGCACGGATTTTTCAATGGACAAATTAGCGAATTATACGTTTCTCAGTTGTGAGATTACACGGGTGCCTATTTCCATCGTGTCGGATAGAGATCCGAGATTTACCTCGCGATTTTGGAAAAAGTTGCAAGAAGCTTTGGGTACCAAGTTGCATTTCAAGACCGCCTTTCACCCCAAACCGATGGTCAATCTGGCGGATAATTCAGATACTTAAGGATATGTTAAGATGTTGCGTCCTCGAGTTTAGTGGTTCATGGGAGCGGTATTTGCCGTTGATTGAATTCGCACAACAACGACTTTCAATCAAGTATTAAGATGGCACCCTACGAGGCCTTGTACGGTCGTAAATGCCGTACACCATTGTTTTGGTGAGCTCGGTGAAAGCAAGATTTTCGGGTGGATTTGATTAGGGATGCTGAGCAGAAAGTGAAAGTAATCCGTGAAAGTCTGAAGATAGCCTCCGATCGTCGGAAGTCGTCGCGGATCAAGCGTAAGGACATCGAGTATCGTGGGTGATAAAGTGTTTCTCAAGGTATCGCCTTGGAAAAGATACTCGTGTTCGTAGTAAGGGCAAGTTGAGCCCGAGGTTCATTGGGCCATATGAGATATCGAGCGAGTCGGTCCGGTGGCATATCGCTTGATTTTGCCCCCGAACTCAAAAAGGTTCACGATGTCTTTCACGTTTGATGCTTGACGCTATAGATCCGATCCATCGCACGTGATTAGTCCATCAGAAATTGAAATTCAAGCTAATATGAGTTATGAGGAAGAACCGATTCGTATCCTATCACGAGAAGTGAAAGAGTTGCGAAACAAGCGGGTTCCGCTAGTGAAAGTGTTATGGCTCAAGCACGGGATAGAAGAAGCTACTTGGGAGACCGAGAATTCTATGAAAGAGCGATATCCAAACCTATTTACCGGTAAGATTTTCGGGACGAAAATTTCTTAAGTGGGGAGAGTTGTGACAGCCCAAAATAGACCCTAGCCGGAATGTGGTTTGGGACCGCTAAACCGAGTCATAAAAATAATTAATTGTTATATTCTATGCTTACTATGTGTGTGCATGCATATGTGGAAATTTCATTCTCTAATTTTACCCATTTGTATGAGAAAGTATTAAATAGGGATCAAAGTGAAACATGGTGAAATATGATAGGCTAATTTTAAATGGCTTGTTAGTACATGTTAACAAAAGGTGGAGTTGCATGTCAAATAATCCCTTCCTAAGGAGGAGTGGTGGCCATGACAAGGTTATGGGCAAGGGAACATGTTTCCAACATGTTTTGCTAGTGGTGTATGTAGGAAGTCATAAAATAAAGACTAGCATTAAAGAAAAAAAATTGTTCATCCATTCTAAACACTTTGGCGAATGTCCTAAAGAAAGAAAAGAAAAATTTGTTCATCCTTTCTCATCTTCTTGGCGAAAATACTAAGGGAAAAGGGGAGGGTTTTGCTTCATGCTTGGGTTGGAAGAGACCTAGAAGGAGATTTGGCTAAGTTTGCATCAAGATTAAGGTATGTATGAGGTTGTGTTGGGAGTTTCATGCATGGTTTGGTTGCTAATTTGATGTGCATGTTAGCCATGGCTCAAATCCTTGTTATGCCATGGAAATGGTATTTGGCCAAAGTTGTTATGGTGATAAAGCCATTGCATGCTAAGTGTGAAGCTTGATGATGATGCATGCAATGATGGATTGTCTACTCTTGAGTAAGATTTTGAGTTTTCTTTTGTGTTTAACCATGATTGAAATTGAATGGAGCATGATTGTCATATTCGCCATGATGCATTCATGAGCATGGTTCATGCTTCTTGCATGTTAGTTAAAATTTGTATTTTGGATGGCTATGGACACCTTGAAATTCGGCCATGCTCATATTGTATATATATGTTTGCACATGATGTTTTGGCTATGAAGTAAGTGATGAATATATTGGTTTAAAGAAGAAGATGTGGAAGAATGCTTGTGAAATTGCAAGCACAATTAAACCTAGCACACATATAAGTGCTTGATGCTATATTATAAGTTTTGGGCCACAATGTGCAAAGCATTAACTAGTAAAATGCATGCTGTTTTTGTGAGGTATTAAGTGCAAAATTGACCTCAACATGTACATGAATATTCGGCCTTGGGTAGCCTATTGAAGGCCTTAGCTTTTCCTTGATGCTCAAATAAATTGTATTGAATTGCTTGATGTAGTATAAAATGTGCATGACCATTGTGTATTCAAGCTAAAGAGTGGCCATATGACCATTTAAACTCCTTGTCATATTCGCCATAAGCAAGCACAATGAGGTTTTAATAAATTGAATTTGTTTGAATTAGCTCAAGAGCTAAGAGGGCCACAATTGGACAAGGGGAAGGAAAAGGTGATCGAATAGCCGAAAAAGCCGTTCGACAACATCCGAGGTAAGTCCTCAAGAAGTGACCTTACTTGAATTATGTGAGATGAAGTATGGATGTGTATGATTATTGATTTATGTGTGTATGAGAAATTGAATGATACCCGGGCTAAGTCCCGAAGGCGAATATGCTTGTGAATATATGTGCGTTTGAGCTTTAGTAACGAAAATGAAATATGTATGTCCAATGATTATTGATGTACGTGTACATGAGAAATTGAATGATATCCGGGCTAAGCCTCGAAGACAATTATGCTGGAAATTATATCCGGGTTAAGACCGAAGGCAATTGTGCTAGTGGCTATATCCGGGCTAAGACCGAAGGCATTCGTGCGAAGTTATTCTATCCGGCTAAGACCGAAGGCATTTGTGCACGTGATTATATCCGGTTATATTCCGAAGAATCTTGGGCTGGAGGTGAGTGTTAGTTGCTGTAATGAATTCAATTAGTACACTCGAAAAGCCCAAAGGATAAGGTACGTTATATGTGCATTGGAAAGTCGACATGTTTGAGCAAGATTCGCTCAATCGACTAATGAATTTCAGTTATTGAATTGATTGATACTTTGTGAACGTATATAATGATGAAGTGTGAAGTAAGAATGTGTATTAATGAAATGATGCATTTGGCTATGTGAATGTATTGCTGTAATTAGAGCTGATTATATTCCTTGAGACTTACTAAGCATAAAAAAATGCTTACCCCGTTACTTTGGCTCTCTGTTTTATAGATTTCGCTCGATAGCAATCGGATTCGGGATCAATAAAGTCGAAGTCATCCACACTATCCACGCCTCTATTTTGGTATAAATTTTGGTTGAACTTTGAAATGGCATGTATAGGACTACCCTTGTTGGTTGAATATGTTGTGATGTATATATATACGGCCATGCGAAAATGGCTCGTAAAAGTGAAGTATCGACTTAGACTAATTGTGGTTTGTATGTATATATTTGGTGTCATGATGTGGCTATGGCTTGGAAATGGGAATGTTGGTCATATGATCAGCCATTGGCATGGTTAAAATGATCATATATGAACCTATGTATGGCAAGACTAGTTGGTTCATGGAGACTACCAAATAGGTAAGACCTACCTTAAAACAGATGCTGCCAGCTGCAGTGATGTGAATGTGAAAAATCACCAAAATTCGTAGGAATGGAATTAAATAGTGAATAAGCTATGTAAATGAACCTTGATGAGTCTATTTTCATATGGAAGAAACGAAATGGTCATAGGAGTTACATGTTAAGAGATATTAAAGCTATTGTGAGACAGGGCCAGAACGGTTTCTGGGTTCCCTGTCGCAACTTTAAAATTTACTATAAATTATCCAAAACGAATTAGGAGACATACCTTATATGTACAGATTCCATTTTGAGTCTAGTTTCATTAGAAACAAACGGCACCAGCATTAAAGCCCTGTACAGAGAGATATTCAAGTTATACCGCGCGAAGGTCAGAGCAGTCGATCCCTGTAACATGGGTGACTTTAACTAATAAACTGTACCAATTGGCCCGACCAAAAATTCTAGAAATAAATCCATGGATGGATATATGAGTCTAAATTCAGGGAAAATTTACGAAACCAGTTTCCGAGTTTTGAAACTCGAGATATGATTTTTAAGGCGACAGTGACGCAGTTTTCCAGCCTGACTGGAAATGTCAAATGAATGGGCAAAACAAGTGAACTTGGCTTGTTAACCCCTCGTGTCCGACACCGGCGATGGTCTCGGGTTCGGGGTGTTACATTCCGGTTGCATAAAGTTAGTTTTCTGGGACATATTGTGTCAGCATTAGGTATTCGAGTCGATCTGAACAAGATTTCTACAATAATGGATTGGAAGCCTCCGAGAAATGTATCTGAAGTCTGCAGTTTCCTGGGACTAGCCGGTTATTACCGAAGGTTTGTAAAAGGATTTTCGATGATTGCGACTCCGTTGACGAGACTGCTTCAAAAAGATGTTAAGTTTTAGTGGTCAAATAAGTGCCAGAAAAGTTTTGATCAGTTGAAAGCCCTATTGACTGAAGCTCCAACGTTAGTGCAGCCGGAATCGGGTAAAGAATTTTTTATATATAGTAATGCATTGTTGAACGGCTTGGGTTGTGTTTTGATAGAGGAAGGCAAAGTTGTAGCTTATGCTTCGAGACAATTAAAGTCCTATTAAAGAATTACCTGACGTACCATTTGAAATTAGCAGCTATTGTGTTTGCGTTGAAGATTTGGTGCCACTATCTGTTCGGAGCTAAATGTCATGTTTATTCAGATCACAAGAGTTTGAAATATCTGATGATTCAGAAAGATTTGAATTTGTGATAGCAGAGATGGCTAGAATTGTTAAAAGACTACGAGCTAGTGATTGACTATCATTTGGTTTGCATGCAATGGATACTCAATTGACCTTGTCTGATGATGGCTCGATTGCAGCTGAGTTGAAAGCGAAACCATTGTTTATACAACAGATTTGTAAAGTTCAGAAAGTTGATAATGAAATGTTAGCAAAATGAGCTCAATGTGATTCGAACCTTGATTCAGAGTTTCAAGTTAATTCAGATGACTGTTTAAGATTCAGAGGTCGAATATGTGTTCCGAGAAATTCAGATTTAATTCAAATGATTTTGAACGAAGCACATAGTAGCCGTTTATCTGTTCATCCGAGAAGTACGAAAATGTATAATGATTTGAAACAGTTTTACTGGTGGCCTTGTATGAAGCGTGATATCTCAGGATTTGTTTCGAAATGTTTAATTTGTCAACAAGTCAAAGCTAAGCATTCGGTACCATCTGGTTTATTGCAGCTGATTATGATTCCCGAGTGAAAATGGGATAGAGTGACTATGGATTTTGTTTCGGGTTTACCCTTATCTCCGAGTAAGAAAGATGCAATTTGGGTTGTTGTTAACCGGTTGAAAAAATCAGTTCATTTCTTTTCTGTGTGTATAGATTATTCGCTTGACAAGTTTGCTGAGTTGTATATCTCTGATTTTGTAAAATTACATGGAGTACCTGTTTCTATTGTTTCAAATAGAGATCTGAGATTTACATCACGATTTTGGAAGAAACTATAAGATGCATCAGGTATGAAGCTACATTTCGGTACTTCTTTTGACCCACAGATGGATGGTCAATTCGAGCGGTTTATTCAGATCCCCGAGGATGTTATGATAAAGCAATATCCAAACCTATTCACTGGTAAGATTTTCGGGGACGAAAATCCCTAAGGGGGGAGAGTTGTAACAGCCCGATTTTCGTTAAATCAGAACAGTGGTTTTGAGACCACAAATCTGAGTTTGGAAAATAATTTTTATATTAATTTATGTGTTTACAACATGTGATTATATGTGTGAAAGTTTCGTGTGCTAATTTTATCGTTTAAGTGGTTAATTTGATAAAAGGACTTAATCGCGTAAAATACAAAAGTGGCATGCTATAAGTTAAAGGTGTCAAATTGTTATGGCTTATTAATTGGGAGGTCCTTATGATGTTATTATGCCATTAATAAGGTTAATGGACATTAATGGCCTTATATTATGTGTTTTATAAACGTTTTTATTAAGGTTAAATTAGTAATTTAGTTATTAAAGTTATTATTAATAAAGAGAACCAAAATTTGGCTTCATTATCACCATATTCAACCGAAAATTAGCAAAATAAATAGGGTTTCTAAGCCTTCAAACATTCGAAACTTATCTTGGATAATTGGTATGTGATTTTTGATCCATTTTTAATGATTTCTATGTTTTTGTGATTGTTGCTTAGTACTCTAGCTAGCCCATGCTTGAATTTTTGAATTTGATGATGATTTTGAGATATGCCATAGATGAATCCATGAGTTTTGTGTTGTTACTTGATGAAAAAGGAAAGATATGTGTTGGGTTAATATGTTTTGTATTGGGATTTTTAATGAATTTGATTATTATGGGCTAATTTGTGAAAATGAGAAATTAAAAGGTTAAAATGTGAAATAAGTGCATGTTATGGTCTGCTAGAGACTATATGGAAATTAGGCTAAGCATGAGAAATGTGAAATTATGTGTATTTTGTGATTTTATGAAATAGGGACTAAAATGTCAAAATGTGGAATTTTAGGGGCTAAAGTGTAAAATGCCCTAATTATGTGTCTGTGGATTGAAATGAATAAATGTGTGATTAAATTAGTGAAATCTGAATATATATAGATTAAGAACGAAAGAAATCAAAATTAGATTGGGGAAAGTTGAAGGTTGTAGAATAATTGACTCGTTTAGCCGTTCTCATTTTCGAGGTAAGTTCATATGCAAATAAATACAATTAAATTAAATTATGTGTTTAATTTTTATTGAATTGTTGTGAATATTGAACAAGTAATTACGAGCAAGAAACGAATAAGTTTCGATATCCGAAAGTCCCATACGAACCTTAGGAATAGCATAGGATACGAATGTCATGACATTAGGTTATCGAGATGTGATTACATGTAAGACCATGTCTGGGACATTGGCATTGTATTGAGATTGCGTGTAAGACCACGTCTGAGACATTGGCATCGTATTATGATTTCGTGTAAGGCCCTGTCTGGGACAATGGCATTGATACGTATTGACATGTAAGACCATATCTTGGATATGGCATTGTACGAGCTTATGTGATTTCTGAGTATCCTTAACGATTCCGAATGGTTCAACTAGCAAAGTCAAGTTGAGAAAGATTATGTGAATGAGCTAAGTGATTCAGGTACGTATAATATTCATACGAACATTGAGATGAGAAGTAATTGATGAACTTACATGTGAATGTGAAAAAGTATGCATTGAGTAAGGTTTGTGTATCTATATGTATATATACATGAAGTACTTATTTGATGGATTCAAATATGATATTGAATATGTGTACAATGGAAAGGTTTGTATAATTGAATGTGTTAACTTATGTTTAATATATTTGAATTGATATGAATATATTTATATGATAGCTTTTTTTGTATATGGCTTACTAAGCTTATAAAGCTTACTTTGTGTGTTCTTTTCATGTTTTATAGATCATCGAAGGTAGCTTGGATATCGGGGATCATCGGGAATCATCATTACACTATCGACTACTTGTTGGTATTTTTGAATCTTTGTAAATATGGTATATGGCATGTATAGGCTAGAGAATTGATGATATGTTTTTTGTTAAGATTTGAGCCATGAGATTTAGCTTACTTTTGGGTTGGAAATGTTGTATATATTGGTCTTTTGAGTTGGCCTAAATAATGTGTTGGATAAGTTAGTTAAGTAATGTATATGATGCCTTGTGCGTGGCTTAATTATGTGACATGAAATAGGTGAAAATGTGATTATAGGATGAATATAGATGTTATGTAAGTTTAATAATTTTGGTATAAAGATTTGGTAGGTTTTGGTTATGGAATTGGATAGTTAAAATGGTTGTGTATAGATGGCATGATATGTGTATGAATTGGTATGTTTGGCTGCCTATTTATGTGTCGTAATGGTTTCAAATCGGTTGCTTTGTGCACATGAATATAGGGTCGCAAATTGGCTTTGTAAATGGCCTATTTTTGTCCACACGGGCAGAGACATGGGCATGTGTCTCATTCGTGTGCGATACACAGTCATGTTACACGGTTGTGTATCCTCTAGGGTACCCTTTGAATTAAAGTTAGTATACCCTACAGTTTTGACACGGCCTAGACACACAGGTGTGCCTATTGGCCGTGTGAGTCACACAGCCTTGGCATATGGGCGTGTGTAGCCATTTCGAATTGCACATAGGTTTGACACACGGGCATGTGGTCAACCGTGTGACTCAAGTCAGTAACCCCCTTAGATTTCACACAGCCTAGCACACAGGAGTGTACTCGGTTATGTGAGGCACATGGCCTGTTCACATGGGCGTGTGACCCTTTATATGTTTGAAATTTTTCTAAGTAACTCAAAGTTTTCAAATGTTATCGGTTTAGTCTCGAACCTTTTCTAAGCATGTTTTAAGGTCTAGTGGGATTTTAAAAGGGACAATATGGTTGATGTGCATGGACTTTGATTATAAATGTATGAATATGTACTTTTATGGTGTGATTGATCGGTAATACCTCGTAGCCCTATTTCGTCAACAGATACGGGTTAGGGGTGTTACAATGTATCCACAGATGAAGTAATTGGGAATTCTTTCAAAAAGAATTTCAAAAGAATTATGTTGGCGAACTGTATATGAAAGATAGAAGATGACAATTTTTTATGCTAAAATAAGGCGGAATGTTTGTGGTTGATTATGAGCGAGAGAGTTTACTTGGTTTAATAGGTACGCCGTTGAATTTGTGCTGACTGAAACTGAAAGTTGTAAGTAATTTTTGCGTGGTTTACTCGATGAGCTTCGGGTACAGTTAGTATAACATAGAATCAATAAGTTTGCTGATTTAGTTGAATGGGTGAGAATGGTAAAACAAGCTCTGGGTCTTGATAAAAAGGCTGAGACTACTCGTACTGTTGGAAAATGTCCTAGAGCTGCTAGCTCAAATCCACAACCGAAGCGATCAAAAGAATCTCGAGGTAGCTGGAAGTAGACTTTTAAGTCTGACAAGCCTAATAGAAATCGTGATCGACAACAGATGATGTCTATGGGTAGTGTGTGAGGTTTATCTAGGGATACTAATATTCTTAATTGTGAGCATTGCAAGAAAAAGCACCGTGGTGAATGCTAGAAGTTAACTCGAGTTTGTTTTCACTGTGGATCCATGAAACATTTTGGTGTAGAGTGTTTGAAGAATAAGAATGCTACCCCTGTTGCTTCTTAGAGGTCTGTGCTTGCACCTAGGGGTCGCGGGTCCAGTCAAGGTGGTTCATTTTCGAGAGGTGGTGCTATGAAGGGAAATGATGCTATTACCCATCAGTCGGAGGCCAGAGCGCCAGCCTAAGCTTATGTTGTGCAGACACGAGAGGATGGCGATGCTAATGACATTGTGATAGGTATATTTTTATTACATTCAGAACCTGTTTATGATTTGATAGATCTGGGAATCTTCACATTTTTTTGTTAATACTGAATTAGTTAGGTCGGGGAGTTTAAAATCCAAGACATCTAGAGTATCGATAGTAGTGTCTAGTCCATTGGGACAATTTGTGTTAATGGCTCAGGTGTGTAGAAGGTGCCCGTTAGTGATATAGAATATAACCTTCCCTGTTGATTTGTTGATAATGCCGTTTGGCGACTTTGATATGATTTTTGGCACGGATTGGCTTATAGAAAACGGAGTGATTCTGGTTTGCCATAAAAAGAAGTTTGTTATTTAGAGTGAGGATGGTGATATGATTGAAGTAAATGGTGTTTGAACTAGTGGTTCAACTCGTATCATTTTTGCAATTAAAGCTGATAAACTTCTCAATCAAGGCTATGAAGCTTTGCTAGCCTATGTTATCAATTTGAATTCTAGTGATAGTTAAAGTAGTAAAATCTGAATTGTTTGTGAATTCCCTGATGTGTTTCCCAAGGAATTACTGAGATTACCAACAGATCGAGAGGTTGAATTAATAATTAAAGTGTTTCCTAGTACATCTTTGGTGTCAATGTCTCCTTATCGTATGACACTCACAGAGTTGAAAGAATTAAAGGTGCAATTGTAAGATTTACTAGATCGCGACTTTATACGCCCTAGTATATCACCTTGGGAGTTTAGTGCTTTTTGTCAAAAAGAAAGATGGCTTGATGCGACTTTGTATTAACTATCGACAATTGGAAAAGTTGATGATTAAGAATTGATACCCTCTACCTCGTATTGATGACTTATTTCATCAACTAAAAGGAGCTTCTATCTTCTCTAAGATCAATTTAAGATCGGGTTACTATAAGTTAAAAGTAAAAGATAGTGATGTACCGAAGACTGCATTTCGTACACGTTATAGTCATTACGAATTTTTGGTGATGCCTTTTGGGTTGACGAATGCTCCGGTGACATTCATGGATCTCATGAACCGTATTTTTCAACCATATTTAGATTAATTTGTGGTAATCTTTATTGATAACATCTTGATCTATTCAAAATCCGTATCTGAGCTTGAGCAACACCTCAGAATTGTTTTGCAAGTGTTACGAGAAAAACAGTTATATGGAAAGCTTAGTAAGTGTGAATTCTGGTTATCTGATGTTATGTTTTTGGGGCATGTTATCTCGGCAGATAGGTTTAGAGTTGATTCAAAAAAGATCAAGGCAATTTTTCAGTGGAAAGCACGAGGAATGTGTTAGAGGTTCACAGTTTTTTGGAATAGCTGGTTATTACCGAAGATTTGTAAATAAATTTTTGAAGATAGCTTTGCCGACGACAAATCTATTGCATAAGAATGTTCAATTTCTCTGGGATGATCAATGTCAAGAAAGTTTTGTTAAATGGAAGAAAATGTTGACTGAAGTGCCGATTTTAACTTTACCAGAGTTGAGAAAAGATTTTGTGGTATATAGTGATACTTCCTTGAGCGGTCTCAGCTGTGTTTTGATGCAAGACGAGAAAGTGATCGCTTAGGCATCTCGTCAGCTAAAAATGGATGGACGCAATTATTCGACTCATGATTTAGAGCTAGCTGTTGTGGTTTTTGCTCTAAAAATCTAGAGACACTACTTGTACAGCGAAAAGTGTCACATCTATACTGATCATAAGAGTCTCCAATACCTCCTATCTCAAAAGGAGTTGAATTTGAGACATCGTTGTTTGGTCGAGCCTCTGAAAGATTTTGATTGCATTATTGATTACCATTATGTTAAACTAACATCGTAGTTGATGTGTTGAGTAGGAAAATAGTGGTTGAATTGCGAGAAATGTTTGCTCAACTCAGTATCGATGACGATGGAAGCTTGTTGGCTAAATTAAAGAGAAAACTGGTAATGTTTGATTGAATTAAGGCAACACAATTAGATGATGTCAAGTTAGCGAAGAAAAGAGAAATGGTTCAGAATGGCATATTAGAAATTTCCAGTATTGATGATTGTGATTGCTTGAGGTTTTACAACCGAATCTGTGTTTTGAATGTTTTAGAATTAAATGAGTTGATACTTCGCGAAGCTCATGATAGTCCTTTTGCTTTGCATCCTGGAAGAACGAAAATGTATCGCGATATGCGAGAGTCCTATTGGGCCAAGAATGAAAAAAGACATGGTCGAGTATATGGCTAAATGCTGAACTTGTCAGCGAGTTAAAGAAGAACAACAAGTTCCCACAATATTGCTTTAGCCTATTTCTGTTCCTGAGTGGAAATGAGACCACATCACGATGGATTTTGTAACGGGATTACCCTTATCTCCAAAGCAGGATAAATGCTGTGTGGGTGGTTGTTGATCGATTTAAGAAATCGTCTCATTTTATTACGGTTAGGATAGATTGGTCACTTCATATGTTGAAGTGTACATTCAGGAAATTGTGAGATTGCACGGTGTTCCTATGTAGATTTTCAGGAAATTGTGAGATTGTACGGTGTTCCTATGCCGATTATCTCTAATCAAGATCCACGTTTCACTTCGAGATTTTGGAAACAGTTGCATAAATCTCTTGGTACGAGACTCAATTTTAGCACAACCTTTCACCCGTAGACAAACAGACAATCTGAATGTGTTATTCAGATTTTGGAAGATATACTTCGCACTTATTTAATCTATTTTGAATCAAGTTGGGAACGTTATTTACCTTTAGCCGAATTCGTATACAATAATAACTTTCAATCGAGTATTCAAATGGCTCCATGCTAAGCTTTATATACGGTCGTAGGTGTCAAACACGTGTTTATTGGATTGAATTAGGTGAAAGGAGAATGATTAGGCTAGAATTAATTCAAGAAACGAAAGATATTATTAAGAAAATTCGAGATAGATTAAAGATAACCTTTGATAGATATAAATCATATGCATATTTGAAACGTCAAGATATTTAATTTTCTGTTGGCGATAAAATATTTCTGAAAGTTTCACCTTTGAAGAAAAATTTGAGATTGGGTTGAAACGAGAAACTGAGTCCTCTTTTTATGGGGCCATAAAAGATCTTTGAAATGGTGAGACTAGTTGTGTATCATTCAGCTTTGCCTGTGGAATTGCAGAAAATGCATGATGTTTTTCACGTTTCAATTCTTAGAAGATATTAATAGGATCCATCTCACATTATTTCGTCAGAAGACATTGAGATTCAACTTGACTTATCTTAGAAAGAAGAATCAGTTGAGATTTTGTCTCGTGAGGTAAATAGTTGCATAACAAGCGAGTTCTGTTAGTGAAAGTGCTATGGAGTAGTCATTGTGTTGAGGAAGCGACTTGGGAACCAAAAGAGATGATGAGATCTCAATACCTCTACCTCTTTTCAGGTAAATTTCGGGGACGAAATTTAATTAGGGGGAGAATTGTAACGACCCTATAGTTAGGGGTGTCGAAAAGTGCATTCTTAGGACTTTGTTCCTGTAAATCAAACTCCTAAATATTTACAAAGTTAGTTGTGCAGTTAATTAGATTTCGGTTCAATGAATTTGCATGAATTAAGAATTATTATTGTATAAGGACTAAATCGCATATAGGGTAAAAGTCGAAATATATATTAAAAATTATTGAGGAACTAAAGTAGCAAATATACATTTGCCTTGTTTAGTGGACGGCATTATGAAGTATATATATTATATGTAAACTTATTATATATATTATAATTGTTCATAAATTAAAAGTTAATATATATATATATGTATGTATTATATAATATTAAAGTATAATAAATGAAAAGAAGGTGAAATTTGATGATAGAAAGCATGCAATTCGAATAGAAAAAAAAAAGAAAAAAAAAGAAGAGAAGATGCACAGCCTAAGGGTCTTTAATATTCAAACTTCAATCGATTAGTCGATTTAGTCTATTTTCTTGTAATTTTTATATTTTTGGAATCTCGATGTTAAGTACTACCCCACCCATGTTGAAATTTTAGCATTGATTAAGATTTTAAATGTTGTTAATGTTGAATAGTTTTAGTACTAGGGATTAAATTGATAGATTTCAATGTATCAAGTGAAAAATGACTAAATAACAAAGTTAATTCTTGATTTTGAGTATAGGGACTAAAATATGAAAAATTAAAAATTTAAGGGTTAATTGAAATAGGGAACTAAATTTAGTTTAAAATGAAATTAGTATAAAAATATAAGATTAAATGTGAAGAATAAAAATTAGTCTCGGTTTAAGGACTAAATTGAAATTTAATCAAGCATTGAGTAAAAGTTAAAATATTCAATGTGAAATTGAATTGTGTTGTATTGATGTATTTTAATTGTTTTAATTTCGTAGCTAAAGCTGTACCAAAATCCTCGATTAAAAAGGGGAAAGATAAAATCGACGTCGAATAGCTCAGAATCCACGGTTTGTATTTCTATAGTCCGAACCTAGTTGTTAATTTTTGTATTTTGAGTTAATGAATATGAAAAGTGGTTGATGTGATTATTTATACACTATGATAGTGAATTGAAATTATAGTTGATTGAAATGGATTGAATTGGTATATACATTATGAATGTATTGATTATTTGAATTGAAATGAATATATGTGTAAATGTGATAATGTGCAAATATGAGAATTGGATATTGGTTGTATTTGAAAAGTGAAATGAAATCCTATTAACTGTATAGGGTTGAATCGGATATAGATGGTATGCCATAGGATAGGAAGAGTTCAGGGATTTCTTTGACTTCGAGTTAATGAGGGACAGGGTGCCAATTTGCTTTGGTTTAAGTGATGAGACATTGGGTGTGAATTTATATAGCATTGGGCGCAGTTATTACTTCAGATTTATCTGATGAGGCACTAGGCTCAAAACTGGTGTGTTGGTTGGATCCGTATATCAGTCCGAGTCCGAGTTGTGTTAATAGGGATAAATAAATAATAAAGTTCTATAATTGATATTGAAATGACATGGTATGTGAAATGAAAATGAGATAGAAAATTGAAAATGAAATGTGAAATATGTTGTGAACAAATGGAATATACGAGTTATGTACTCATGAATTGAATATGGAATGGATAATGCCATTGTTTAAATGAAATGTGGATTGATATGTGAAAAGCTATTTATGATAATTGTAAGCTTAGACAATAGTATGTTAGTATAATTCAAATTATACATTCTTGTATCATTATGTCTTTAATTGTTGGGATTATAGAAATATCACTGAGTTTTACTCAATGTAGGTTTTGTTTTCCGTGCGCAGGTTAAGTACTTCTCTTTTGTTCGCCGACTCAGCATCCAACAATGATCCCGATCTCAAATGTGGTGAAGTTTACCTTTTGTGATGGCATGTACCTAGGATGTCTTAAGTTGATAGTTATTTTGTGAATGGTTTGTAATAGAGTTAAAGTATAATGTTGGTTTGAGTATATATAGTATATGTTTGTGTATGAAACTATAAATTGGCATGTTGGTTTGAACCAAGACTTGTTAGGTATTTGTGAATTTTAAGTTTGATGTGCTATGTGCTAGGTAGTTATAAGTTAGGCTAAATTGATTAATTTTGGCATGTTTAAAACCTTGATTTGAATGATGCATAGATGATATATTTTGATGATATAATTTGTGATACCAATAAGCGTAATTGGTTAAGCACCTAGGATGACTGTTTTGGCATATTTTGAGTGTGTTTGATTGTGTTTTGAATAGGCTAAACAAATGAGTTTTGAGTTGTTTAATGCCTAAGCAAGTAGGAATTGTTAAACTTGAGCTTTAATGTAACATTCTGAAATAGGACCTAGTCGGAACAGTGGTTTCAGGACCACAAATCCGACATTGAAATATTTATTTTATGATTATTATGAGGTCTATAATATGAGAATATGCATGTGTTAAAGTTTCTTGAAGAAATTCTATAAGTAAGATGTCCAATTAGAAAATAAGGACCAAATTGCATAAAGTACAAAACTTGGAATCTAGAAGCAATTTGTATGAAATTGCTTTAGATTATTAATTAGAAGTCCTTAAAGAGCAATTTTCCCAATTTCTAAGTTTTTGGACAAAAATGGGCATGTATGGATAAAATTTTAAAGAAAATGCTTAAGGGCATTTTTGTCATTTGGCTAATTAATGAAATAAAATAGGAAAATAAGCCAAAAATCAGCTCATCTTCTCCACCTTGCTGTCGAAATTTGAAAGCCACAATAGCTAGGGTTTCTTCACTTTTCAAGCTCAATAGTAAGTGCTCCCAAGCCCCGTTTTTAATAGTCTTCGTATTTTTAAAATCCCAGTAACTTACTCTCGCCATTTCTACCTATATTTTGAGTTAGGGTTCATGTATGTAAAGTGACCCATGTGTGACATGTTTATTCTTTGACGATTTATAGAGGAATAGTGTTAAACATCTTTTTCTAGGTGATTTTCATAAAAAAAACCCCTAAAAGGACCTTTTTGCAAAAGGTGTAAAATATGTGGTAGAAATGTGAAATAATGGAAAAATATGGGATGCCATAAGAGGAAATAACATTTGGCTAGCCTTGGGCAATGTATAAAATTCATGGATTTCATCATACAAGCCTAGGGACGAAATCGTAAATAATGTGAAAGGTTAGGAGCAAAACGATCATTCTGTCCGGGGGTGAAATTTAGACTCGAAAAGAATAATGCGAGGTATTAATGATTCATTTTTATTGTTATAGACCCTAAGGAATAAATTTCGGAGGTCGATCGAGGAAAACAAAGGTTTCGGAATAACCGAGATGCAAAACCAAAACAGATACCAGGTAAGTTCGAATAACTTTAAGTAATATATTAATATGCCTAATTACATGTGTTATGAATGTATGATAACTGGTTATAATGATGGCATAAAAACCCATGAAATGTGTCTATAATAATGGTATGATAATAAATGTCCCAGTTGAAGTCAAAAGGGGAATTCGATAGATAAACCATGGCTTACATGACTTGAGATCCTACATGTGTTGCAGAAAAGGATTTAGCCTAAACACTTAATCCGTTGATCTCAAATATAAAAAGGATCTAGCCCGGACGGGTGTTCCTTGAGTGATCAAGCCTCCCGAAGAATATGTGTGTATTGTGGATTTAGCCCGGACGGGTAATCCGGCTAGGGTCTGAATTTAGCCTGGACTGGTAATTCAGATCTGAGCTCATTACGGGTGTTTGTTGCTACAAGGGATTCTTGGACTGGTAATCCCGACATCACCCTATGAGTTTACATTGCGGGGGATTTAGCCTGGACTGGTAATCTCGCCATAAGATGTGAGGATCGCGGGAGTGCGTACTTGAGATGATCGCTCTTATGACTTGACAGTAAATGGATAATCCATCGAGACTTCCGAGAAACTCAACGGGATTAACATGAGATATGAAAATGAAAATGTTGGATGATGAGCTCATCTAAGACAAATTACATGGTGTATCGTTATGGAACTAACTTGTCGGTTTGAGTGTATGTGATAGGGAAACTATTTCATGCTTGTTGGTTTTATTGCCTAACATGGATGCATGCTAATTAATCGGTAAGTTTACTTTCCAGTTATTCGGGCTTACTAAGCATGTAAATGCTTACCTCTCTCTTTTCCATGTCTTACAAAGCTCGTGGACTCATGAATATTGGGAGACGGTTGGAGAGTCAACACACTATCATATTGTCTAGGTTTGGTATATAGATACTCGTATTTTGTTCAATAGCATGTATAGGCTTTTGTTATTTTGTTATATGTGTCATTTGATTAGCCAATATTAAGGCTTATAAAAGTACACATATTCACTTGTATATGGCCATAGAAATTGGCTTATTTTGGTATAGGTTATGACCTACCAAATTGTGCATGTTATGTTCCAATGTTCTTGTGATGATTAAATACGGTGTGATACAATTAGTCATATATAATATGGCCAAATCACATGGGGTGGTTAGGCCACAATTTGGCAATGAGTTAAGATAGCGAGCCAAGCTTAATTGAGTTACAAGTCGTAGAAATCCTTAATATAAAGGTGATAACCTAGCATGTATAAAAACCGATGAGATGAGGTTTACATGCAATGAAGCATATTTAGGTCATGTAAGAGTATAATTAGACCAAGTCAAGTGTTATTGAAAATTATAAGTGGATATTCATATTAGAGGGAGATCAAAGGCTTAGAAAATAGCCTAACAAGGTCTACACAGGTTGACACACAGGCATGTGTCTAGGCCGTGTGTGACACACGGACCGCTCCATGGGCGTGTGAAATGGCCGTGTGTCCCCTACACCTAAAAATATTAAGTCAGAATGCATGGTAGTAAAGCCGTGTGTCTCAACCGTATGGAGGGCACGGTCTAGCACACAGGCATGTGTTTGGGTCATGTGCTCTTAAATGCATGCTGATGTCATAAACAAAATGCTCAAGTTTTTGGACACGGGCGACCATACAGGAATGTCTAGGCCGTGTGAAGGGCACGGGCCAAGGACACCGGCGTGTGCTTGGCCATGTGAAAACCCTTGTAGGTTCGAAATAGAAAATAAATTCAATTAATTCCACACGGGTAGGGGACACGGGCGTGTCCCAAAGCACACAGGCGTGTGCATTGCCTCTACACGGGCATGTGAGACTTAACTTAGAAAATTTTTCACGAACTTTCTTAGGTCCTTGGTTTAGTCTTGAACCTTTCTCAATGTATGTTTTGGGCCCCATAGGCCTATAATAGGGACACTAAGATATTGTTTGATTGGGTTCAAATTCGAACGAAATTTTATAACCCGCATCTCCCGAAAATGTTCGAGTACATGTCTGGTAACGCCTCGTACTTGGTCCCAGTCTCGGTACGGGTAAGGGGTGTTATATTTAGTGGTATCAGAGCTACGATTTAGTCAGTTCTAGGACTACCGTAGAGTGTATCAAGTTTAGCTATACATGCCATTATACGAACGTTGATAGTGTGATATCTCCTAACTATTTAATTGTCTTTGAATATAGTAAATGTCTTCCAATCAAGCGCAAGATGAGTCTGAGGGAGCCGAGAGCCATGCTCCAGCTTCCGTACAACTAGTTGTTTCTAGTAGTAGTAGAAGGCTTATGTTTGAAGGCCGGGAAAATACCAGAGCCACCTTCTTTGACATGATAGATGAATGGTTTGGAGATTATTTGAGGAATCGCCCCAATATACCACGACCTCCCCTGCCCCCTAACCGACCTAATGAGGAAGCTCCACGAGGTATGGCACCTGTAAGCGTTGGTAAAGCCCTGGTGGACAAGCTTAGAAAGTATGGGGCTGAAGAATTTAAAGCTATGATTGATGATGATGATGAACGAGCCAAGTTCTAGCTCGAGAATAATACACGAGTGTTGAATAAATTATCGTGCACACCTGAGGGGTGTTTAAAGTATGCTATATCTGTTTTAAAGGATACTGCATACCACTGGTGGAAGAACGTATCTTCAGTGGTACTAAAGGAAAACATTACTTGGGAATTTTTCCAAGCGGAGTTTAAGAAGAAATACATCAGTCAAAGGTTCTTAGACTCGAAGCGAAAGGAGTTCCTGGAACTCAAATAAGGAAATAAGACGGTATCAAAATACGAAAGAAAATTCGTGAGACTAAGTCAGTATGCAACTGAATGGGTTCAAACAGAGCCAGAAATGTGTAAACGCTTTGAGCAAGGTTTGAATGAGGAAATCAAGCTATTGATTGGGATTCTTGAGATACAAGAGTTTGCTGCATTAGCTAATCGGGCGAAGAAGGCCGAGGAACTCAATAATGAAAGGAAGCGATCTAAGAGAGAAGCTCGAGTTGTGAGCAAGAGATCCAGTGGTAAGACACTTTCAATTCCCACAAAGAAATGAAAGAGCCAATATGAATGCTCCACTTCATCGGTAGGATATTCGGGTAGAGCGAGAGGCTCCAAACGACGTAATCAGAAGTCTTCCTCTCCGATGTTGACCAGTATGCGGAGTATAGATGACCAAAAGCCGAAGTGTTAAAGAAACAATAAATTTCACTTCGGAGAGTGCCAGATGAAGAGCTGTGCGTGCTATAGATTTGGATCTCTTGACCACTTCCTCAGAGACTGCTCAGAGCGAACCGATAAATAGGTGGAAGTAGCCCTAAAATCGAGTGCTCCTATTTCACGAGTTAGACCTCTGAGATATCCTGGAAGTGCTAGTGGCAGTCGAGTTGTGGCCAAAGACATTGCGAAATTAGAGGCTTGAGCCCCGGCAAGAACGTATGCAATACGCGCTCGAGAGGAAGCCTCTGCTCCTAACGTCATCATGGGTACTTTTTCTCTTTTAAATACTAGTGTTGTTGCCTTAATTGATCTGAGGTCGACGCATTCATATATTTGCATGAGATTGGTGTCTAGTATGAATATAGCCATTGAACCTACGAAATTTATAATTAGAGTGTCGAACCCATTAGGCAAGTCAGTCTTGGTTTATAAAGTCTGTAAGAATTGTCCTTTGACGATTCAGGGTTATTGCTTTCTGGCTAACCTTATGTTATTGCCATTTGAAGAGTTTGATGTAATACTTGGTATGGATTGGTTAGCCCTACATGATGTAATTGTAAACGGTGGTAGTAAGTATATTGAACTGAAATGCCTAGATGATGAGATTCTACGGGTTGATTCAAGATAGTTGGATACTCCATCGGATGTAATTACATCAATAAATGCTCAAAGACATATGAGAAAGGGGCACGAAACCTACCTTGCTTTTGTATTGAACACTAAGGAAACAGAGTTGAAAATTGAGTTTGTACCAATAGTATGTAAATATCCAGACGTGTTCCTGGAAAAGTTTGGTATTGAACTAGTGCCAGGAACAACTCCTATTTCTATTGCTCCGTACAGGATGGCACCAATCGAGTTGAAAGAGTTAAAAGCACAGTTGCAAGAACTGATGGATAAAGGTTTTGCAAAGCCGAGCTTTTCGCCTTGGAGTGCTCCTGTATTGTTTGTAAATAAGAAGGATAGTTCAATGAGGCTGTGCATAGATTATCGGCAACTAAACAAGGTGACTATTAAGAATAAGTATCCTTTGCCAAGAATCAATGATTTGTTCGACCAGTTGAGGGGAGCCACTATGTTCTCTAAGATAAACCTGAGATCAGGCTTCTATCAGTTGCGAGTTAAGGAACCGAATGTGCCTAAAATAGCTTTCAGAACGAGGTATGGTCACTATGAATTCCTTGTCATGCCATTTGGGTTAACGAATGCACCGACCGTATTTATGGACCTAAAGAATAGGACATTTTGACCATACCTGGACAAGTTCGTTGTCTTGTTCAGTGACAACATTTTGATTTATTTCAAGGATGAGATAGAGCATGCGAAGCATCTGAGAACTGTGTTGCAGACTTAATAGGAAAAACAATTGTATGCTAAGTTTAGCAAGAGTGAATTTTGGCTCTAAGAAGTAAGGGTCTTGGGTCATATTGTTTCAGGTGATGGCATCCAAGTTCATCAAAGTAAGATCTCTGCCATCGTTGAATGGAAACCACCTAAAAATGTAACCGAGGTTAGAAGCTTTTTGGGCTTAGTCGGTTACTACCGAAGATTTGTAAAAGGATTCTCCATGATAGTGACTTTAATAACAAGGTTACTATAGAAAGACGTGAAGTTTGAATGGACAGAAAAGTGTCAACAGAGTTTTGAGAAGTTGAAGACATTGCTGACTGAAGCTCCTGTTCTAGTACTGCCTGAGTCGGGAAAAGAGTTTGTGGTTTATAGCAATGCATCTTTAAACGGACTTTAGCAAGAGTGAATTTTGGCTCCAAGAAGTAGGGTTCTTAGGTCATATTGTTTTGGGTGATGGCATGCGAGTTGATCCAAGTAAGATCTTTACCAAAGCTGAATGGAAACCACCAAAAAATGTAACCGAGGTTAGAAGCTTTTTGGGCTTAGCCGGTTACTACCGAAGATTTGTGAAAGGATTCTACATGATAGCATACTACAGAAAGACGTGAAGTTTGAATGGACAAAAAAGTGTCAGCAGAGTTTCGAGAAGTTGAAGACATTGCTGACTGAAAGCTCATGTTCTAGTATTGCCCGAGTCAGGAAAAGAGTTTGTGGTTTATAGTGATGCGTCCTTAAATAGACTGGGTTGTGTACTTATGCAAGATGGCAAGGTGATAGCCTATGCTTTGCGGCAGTTAAAGCCACACGAGAAGAATTATCCGACACACGACTTAGAGCTTGCCGCCATTTTTTTACCTTGAAAATCTGGAGGCATTACTTATATGGTGAGACTTGCCATATATTCGCAGACAACAAGAGTTTGAAGTATTTAATGACTCAAAAAGAATTGAATCTGAGACAGCGGAGATGGTTAGAACTAATTAAAGATTACGAGCTGATTATTGATTATCACCTGGGAAAGGTAAATGTGGTCGCCCACGCGTTAAGCAGAAAATCTTTGTTTGCATTGAGGGCCATGAACGCTCGATTGGCACTGTTTAATGATGGTTCGGTTTTGGCAGAGCTAAGGGCTAGACCTACATTTCTTCAGGAAATTTATGATGCTCAGACTAATGATAGTGTCCTGCAAGCTAAAAGAGCTCAATGTGAGTCGGGCAATGAATCAAATTTTCAGATTAGTCCTGATGGATGCTTGATGTTCAGAGACAGAGTTTCCGTACCGGGGGACGATGAAATTATTCAAAAAATCTTGCAAGAGGCACATGATAGCCGTTTTTCTATTCATCTGGGAAGTACCAAGATATATAATGATTTGAAAAAAATGTACTGATGGGATGGCATGAAAAGAGATATCTCCAAATTTGTATCGAAATGTTTGATATGTCAGCAAGTCAAAGCTGAATATCAAGTACCTTCTGGTTTACTACAGCCCGTGATGGTCCCTGAATAGAAGTGGGATAGAATCACTATGGACTTCGTGATAGGATTATCATTAAGCCCAAAAAAGAAAGATGCTATATGGGTTGTGGTTGATAAGTTGAAAAAGTCAGCTCATTTTATTCCGGTAAGGACAGATTATTCACTTGAAAAGTCGGCCAATTTGTATATATTTGAGATTGTGAGATTACATGGGGTACCATTATCGATTATTTTAGACAGAGACCCGAGATTCACTTCGAGATTTTGAAAGAAGTTACAAGAAGCCTTGGGTACTAGGTTGAGTTTTAGTACAACTTTTCACCCACAGACTGATGGTCAGTCTGAACGGATGATTCATATTCTTGAGGATATGTTGCGATGTTGGATCCTTGAATTTCAGGGCAGCTGGGAAAAACACCTGCCATTGGTAGAGTTCACCTACAACAACAGTTTTCAATTGAGTTTGAAGATGGCGACTTATGAGGCCTTGTATGGCAAAAAGTGTCGAACTCCATTGTATTGGACAGAACTCAAGGAGAGACAAATTCACGGAATTAATCTAATCAAGGAAACTGAAGAAAAGGTTAAAGTGTTATGTAATTGCTTAAAAGCGGCATCGGATAGACAAAAGTCATATGCTGATCTGAAAAAAAAAGAGATTAAGTTCCAAGTCGGAGATAAAGTATTCTTGAAAGTATCTCCATAGAAAAAGGTATTGAGATTTGGCCGGAAAGGCAAACTAAGTCCGCAATTTATCGGACCATATGAGATCACTTAAAGAGTTGGACCATTAGCCTATCGCTTGGCATTGCCACCAAAACTGGAAAATATTTATGATGTATTCCATGTATCTATGTTAAGGCGATATCGATCAGACCCCTCTCATGTGATTTCACCAACAGAGATCGAAATTAGACCGAACATTACCTATGGTGAAGAACCGGTAAAGATTTTGGCTCATGAAGTTAAACAGCTGAAAAATAAAGATGTGGCTGTGGTAAAAGTCTTATGGCATCAACACGGTGCGGAAGAGGCTACATGGGAGCCAGAAGAAACCATGAGAAGCCAATATTAGAACCTGTTTACAAGTAAGACTTTCGAGGACGAAAGTCACTAAATGGGGGGAGAAATGTAACATCCCGAAATAGGGCCTAATTAAACTAGTGGTTTCGGGACCACAAATCTGACATTGGAATATTTATTTTATGATTATTATGAGGTCTAGAATATGAGAATATGCATGTGTTAAAGTTTCATGAAGAAATTCTACGAGTAAGGTGTCCAATTGGAAAATAAGGGCCAAATTGAATAAAGTGAAAAACTTGGATTCTAGAAGTATTTTGTATGAAATTGCTTTAGATTATTAATTAGAAGTTCTTAAAGAGAAATTTTCCCAATTTTTAAGTTTTTGGACAAAAATGGGCATGTATGGATAAAATTTTAAAGAAAAGGCTTAAGGGTATTTTGGTCATTTGGCTAATTAATGAAATAAAATGGGAAAATAAGCCAAAAATCAGCTCATCTTCTCCACCTTGCTGCCGAAATTTGAGAGCCTCCATGTAACACCCCGTACCCGAGACCGTTGTCGGAGTCGACCACGAGGTGCTAACAGACATAGTTCATTTATTTTCACAGTCCATTTTAAAAATTTCCAGACAGCTTACTAACTGCATCACTGTCACCTTAAAAATCATATCTTAAGTTCCAAAACTCGAAAATCAGTTTCGTAATTTTTCCCTGAAACTAGACTCATATATCCATCCAAAAATTTTTTTCTAGAATTTTTGCTCAAGCCAATTAGTACAGTTTATTAGTTAAAGTCTCCCCTGTTACAGGGTTCGACTACCCTGACCTTCCTGCATTGCGACTTAGATAACTCCTTATACAGGGCTTCAATACTTATTCCATTTGTTTCTAATGAAACTAGACTCAAAAAGGAATCTATAAATATATGGAATGACTTCTAATTATCTCTGGTTAATTTATAATGAATTTCCAAAGTCAGATCAGGGGATCCAGAAATCGTTCTAGCCCTGTCCCACGAAAACTTGAATATATCTTAAAATACGACTCATATGAACGTTTCGTTTCTTCCATATGGAAGTAGATTCATCAAGGTTTGATTACATAATTTATTCACTATTTAATTCCATTCCTACTATTTTTAGTGATTTTTCAAATTCACACTACTGCTGCTGTCAGCATCTGCCTTTAAGGTAGACTTTACCTATTACACAGATTCCATGATTCAACTAACCCTTTTGCATATATAGCACAAAGTATGATCGTGATTAACCATTCCAATGGCCAATCATTGCCAAGCATATCCACACCTCTCAACAACCATATACATACAAAATGATTATAACATTATGCTCAAAAATATATATAAGCCATTTTCGCATGGCTATCCAAATTTATACAAAACTGAAGGGTACATGACCCACAACAAAAAGGGTAGTCCTATACATGCCATTTCAAAGTTCAACCAAAAGTGTACCAAAAGGGGGTTTGATAGTGTGGACGACTTCGACTTCGACAATCCCGAGTCCGATAGCTGACGAACCAAAATCTATAAAACAGAGATTCAAAGAAACGGAGTAAGCATTTAATGCTTAGTAAGTTTTGAGCCATAAAATTTGACACAACTAAAGTGTAACATTCATATGGCTAAACGGATAATTTCATATGCACAAATTCTCAATATCATACTTACTTCACATTACCAACCCTTATATTCATACACAAAAGATCAACTTAGCCAAAGGCCGGTAGCTCATTTATCGATCGGCGAATACTATTTGTAAGGGATCAACTAATTCAAAGCATATCTGAAACATACCTCATCTTTGGGATTTTACGAGCGTATTAATTGAAACTATTACAGCAAGGTCGCTTATTCCCAAGCCAAGTACCTTCGGATTTAACGGATATAGCTACTCGCTCGAATACCTTGGGACATAGCCGGATATAGTAACTCGCACAAATGCCTTCGGACTTAGCCCGAACTAGTAACTCGCACAAATGCCTTGGGACTTATCTCGGATATGGTAACTCGCACAAATGCCTTGGGACTTAGCCGGAACTAGTCACTAAGCGCAAATGCCTTGGGACTTAGCCCGGTTATCATCCAAATATTCATGCACATACCAATAAATCATGACACATCTATATTTCATTTTCATAATTAGAGTTCAAACACAAGTCACGATTAAGCAATCCCATTTTGGCTCACTAGCCACATACAAACAACATGGTTTAGTTTGCTTTATGACACGATCTCTATGCACATACGGCTACCGTCATACGTATAGACTAATTATCTCAACATATAATTCAAGTAGAATCATCATATCACCGTATATTTGTTATGCTCATACGTCATGACTTAATCAAATCGTAAACTAAGTCTCGTTACTCGAAAACTTACTTCGGATGTTGTCGAACGATTTCGATGGCTATTCGACCACTTTTTCCTTCCCTTTATCGGATTTAGTTCCCCTTTGCTCTTGAGCTTAATTTAACAAATAAATTGATTTAATCACTTGAACATCAAGAAGAGAAACTCAAGGTACTTAACCCATATATACATTAGACATTAGAGTCGCATGTGTATGAAATCATGAATCAAACTCAACATATTAGCCCACGCTCTCTTTTAGCCGCTTATCTAAGCCAAGATAAAAGCATCAATATGCTTGCCTCTAACCGAATACATGCAACACCAATCCATCTCATGTGGCCGAATATGCAAGTCTATGTTGAGGCCAATTATATACTTAATACCACATATAAATGGCATACATTTTACTAACTAATGCATTATATATTATAACTCAATACGCATCCATCGTTTACTCCATAACTGAAACACCATCATATATAAATATATACCTTGAGATAATATATATGTTATACCAATACATCATGTGCAAATATATATATGTGCAAGAGCCGAATCACAAAGTTGATTATAACCACCTCATATATTTTCATCATATACCCGAATGCACAAGTACATTATAATAACTTCCAACTCAATTCATGTTACAAATTTATACTTCACAAGAACAAATCATTAACCAAATATAAACATATATCCAAAACACAAATCTTACCTACCATGTAATAAGCATACCAAACTAAACTCTTTCTATGTTCGAATATAACCTAATATCATTTAATACCAAATCATGTATATTTTATTTTTACATGAACCATAGCGAATCATTTTAACCATGAGTAACATAACAAACATAAATCATACTTATGGACCTAAGGTAGAACCAAGAAAGGAACTCATAAATATCAAGATGTAAGCAACTACCACTGTTCATCTAGATTTAGCATGAAACACAACCATCACCCTTATTAATCTCCATAGCCGAAAACCTTACTTATTCCAAAATCACAATTTCAACATGGGTTACCAACAATAACTTGATATCTCACTCAATATCAACTAGGATTTCAAGAACGAGCCTTAATATTGACCTAAGATGACCGATTGCTTCACTCCTTTCTTCCTCCTTTCAATTCGGCTAAGAATAATCAAAGAACACAACTTGTTTTCATCACCGAGTGCTCTTGTTCTCTCTTTTTTTTTTCTTTAGAATCAGCTAGGAAGAAACATGGATGATGATCTCTTTTTTTTTTCTTTCATCATGCTACTAACCATTATTATTTTATCATTTCTAACATAAACCATTAACACAACATGTTTTATGACATGTTTTGCCCATCACCCTTTGTCATGGCCGGCCACTAGTAATTAAATGGGGGAAATTGACATGCAAGTCCACCCCTTTGATTACATGCACTAATAGATCCTTATAGATTAACCTATCACATTTCAAAAGTGTCACACATAAGTCCTATTGACTAAATTCACATGCAATTTACTAAATCGAAGCTTAAAACTTTCACACATTCATAATCGCATATTTTAGACAATAAATATCATATTCAAATAATTTGGTGACTCAGTTTAGCGGTCCCGAAACCGCTTTCCGACTAGGGTCACTTTAGGGCTGTCACACTCCATAGCTAGGGTTTCTTCACTTTTCAAGCTCAATAGTAAGTGCTCCCAAGCCCCGTTTTTAATATTCTTCATATTTTTGAAATCCTGGTAACTTACTCTCTCCATTTCTACCCATATTTTGAGTTAGGTTTCATGTATGTAAAGTTACCCATGTGTGACTTGTTTATTATTTGATGATTTATGGAGGAATATGAAAGTTGGATGTGTGTTAAACATCTTTTTCTAGGTGATTTTCATGAAAAACCCCTAAAAGGACCTTTTTGCAAAGGGTGTAAAATATGTGGTAAAAATGTGAAATAATGGAAAAATGTGGCTGCCATAAGAGGAAATAACATTTGGCTAGGCTTGGGTAATGTATAAAATTCATGCATTTCATCATACGAGCCTAGGGACTAAATCATAAATAATGTGAAAGGTTAGGGGAAAAATGGTCATTTAGTCCAGGGTGAAATTTAGACTCGAAAAGAATAATGTGAGGTATTAATGATATATTTTTATTATTATAGACCCTGAGGAACAAATTTCAAAGGTTGATTGAGGAAAACGAAAGGTTTCGGGATAACCGAGACGCAAAACCGAAACAGATACCAGGTAATTTTGAATAACTTTAAGTAAACTATTAATATGCCTAATTACCTGTGTTATGAATGTATGATAATTGGTTATAATGATGGCATGAAAATCCATGAAATGTGTTAATAATAATGATATGATAATAAATGTCCCGGTTGAAGTCAATAGGCGAATTCGATGGACAAACCATGGCTTACATGACTTGATATCCTGCATGTGTTGCAAAAAAGGATTTATCCCGGACGGGTAATCCGTTGATCTCAAATAGAGAAAGGATCTAGCCTAAATGGGTGCTCTTTGAGTGATTGAGCCTCCTGAAGAATATGTGTGCATTGTGGATTTAGCCCGGACGGGTAATCCGACTAGGGTTTGAATTTAACCTGGACTAGTAATTCAGATCCGAGCTCATTATGGGTGTTTGTAGCTAAAAGGGATTTAGCTTGGACTGGTAGTCCTGACATCACCCTATGAGTTTACATTATGGGGGATTTAGCTTGGACTGATAATCCCGCCGTAAAATGTCAGGTTCGTTGGAGTGCGTACTTGAGATGATCGCTCTTATGACTTGACGGTAAATGGATAATACATTGAGTTTTCCAAGAAACTCAACGGGATTAACATGAGATATGAAAATGAAAATGTTGGATGATGAGCTCATCTAAGACAAATTACATGGTGTATCGTTATGGAACTAACTTGTCTGTTTAAGTGCATGTGATAGGGAAACTATTTCATGCTTGTTGTTTTTATTGCTTAACATGGATGCATGCTAATTAATTGGTAAGTTTACTTTCCAGTTATTCGGGTTTACTAAGCATGTAAATGCTTACCCCTCTCTTTTCCATGTCTTACGGAGCTCGTGGACTCGCAAAGATTGGGAGACGGTTGGAGAGTCAACATACTATCATCTTGTCTAGCTTTGGTATATAGATACTCTTATTTTGTTCAATGGCATGTATAGGGCTTTTGTTATTTTGTTATATGTGTCATTTGATTAGCCAATATGAAGGCTTATAAAAGTATACATATTCACTTGTATAGGGCCATAGAAATTGGCTCATTTTGGTATAGGTTATGACCTACCAAACTGTGCATGTTATGTTCCAATGTTCTTGTGATGATTAAATATGGTGTGATACAATTAGTCATATATAATATGACCAAATCACATGAAGTGGTTAGGCCACAATTTGGCAATGAGTTAAGATGATGAGTAAAGCTTAATTGAGTTACAAGTCATGGAAATCCTTAATATAAAGGTGATAACCTAGCATGTATAAAAACCGATGAGATGATGTTTATATGCAATGAAGCATATTAAGGTCATTTAAGAGTATAATTAGACAAAGTCAAGTGTTATTGAAAACTATAAGTGGATATTCATATTAGAGGGTGACCAAAGGCTTGGAAAATAGCCTAACAAGGTTTACACGAGTGGACACACGGGCGTGTGTCTAGGCTGTGTGTGACACACGGTCCACCCCATGGGCTTGTGAAATGGCCATGTGTCCCCTGTACCTAAAAACATTAAGTCAGAATGTATGGTAGTAAACACACGGGTAGAGACACAGCCGTGTGTCTCAACCGTGTGGAGGGCATGGCCTAGCACACAGGCGTGTGTCTTGGCCGTGTGCTCCTAAATGTATACTGACGTCATAAACAGAATGCTCAAGTTTTTGGACACGGGCGACCAAACGGGCGTGTCTAGGCCGTGTGAAGGATACGGGCCAGGGACACAGGCATGTGCTTGGTCGTGTGAAAACCCCTGTAGGTTCGAAATAGAAAATAAATTCAATTAATTCCACACGGGTAGGGGACACAGGCGTGTCCCAAAGCATCCGACCTCTACACGGGCGTGTGAGGCTTAACTTAGAAAATTTTTCACGAACTTTCTTCGGTCATCGGTTTAGTCTCGGACCTTTCTCAATGTATGTTTTTGGCCCCGTAGGCCCATAATAGGGACACTAAGATGTTGTTTGATTGGGTTCAAATTGGAACGAAATTTTATAACCTGTATCTCCCTAAAATGTTCGAGTACATGTCTGGTAACGCCTCGTACTTGGTCCCGGTCTAGGGTACGTGTAAGGGGTGTTGCATTTAAGGTGCTTTTTGGTGCACATGGCCTGACCACACGAGCGTGTGTCACACATAGGCGTGTGACCCATGTTAGAGAGTTACATGGCTTGGCCACACGGGTGTGTGACACCTTTAGTTGAATTTTTTTAACTTTTTCCCAAAATTTTCAAATGTTCCCAATTTAGCCCGAATCGTTTTTGAAGTGATTGTAAGGCCTTGAGGGCTTGAATAAGGGATGATATGCATGTTTAATGATGGATTATGTTATGATTATTGAAATGTTTCGAAATGAATGATTTATGTTACGTTTATTTGGTAATGCTTCAAAACCCTATTTTGATGACGAATACGGGTTAGGAGTGTTACACTATCACACAACCATGTCCCTAAATTGTGTAATATATTGTTTCCATGTATACTAGGGTCACACAAGTAACAGATTGTGGCCATGTGGATCAACCTATAACAGCCCGATTTTGGGCTTAGTCAGAACAGTGGTTTCAGGACCACTGATCCGAGGGTGAAGAAATTATTTTTAATATTATTTTATGTGTTGTGGCATGATTATATGAGAGTAAAAAAATTTTGGTAAGTTAATTTTAACGGTTTCACGCTTAATTGTGAAAAAGGATTAAATCGCATAAAGTGTAAAAGTCCTATTTTGATAGCTAAAGGTGTTAAATAGCTAAATAACCAAAATTGGGAGTCTTTAAAGGGCAAATAGACCCTTGGATAGGTGATGGCCGGTCATAGGAGACAAAAAAATGGAGAAAGTCAAAATTAGGTAGAAATTTGGTAAATTATTTGACCAAAAGGAAATAAAATAAAGAAGAAAAGGTGTCATCTTCTTCTCACCTTCTTCACCACCGAAAATACCAGAAAAAATAGGGGTTTAGAAGCTTGAAAAATTTCAGCCACTCTTTACCTTCACAAGTAAGTGATTTTGATAGTTTTTCTTGACAAGTTTTGTATTTTTGGACCCCTTGTAGCATGAGCTTTCAAATGAAGGGACTATTTTGCTAAATGGTTGAAAGTTTAGGGTTTTTCCATGATAGTAAACATGTTTTTTTCTGAAATTTTATGAAATAATATGAGTTATGGTTGTGTAATAAACAAGTTTTGTAAAGCAATTTTCAAGAAAACCTTAACTAGGGACCCTTTTGCATAAGTAGAAAATTAGATGATAGATGTGAGAAATAATGGAAATTTTGGGTTGCTGTAAGAGTAAAAAGGGTTCAGCTAGGGTTAAAATATGAAGAAATTCGATAAAAATCGATTTTCGGACCTAGGGGTAAAATGGTTATTTTGCAAAAGTATAGGGAAAAATGGTCATTTTGCCCAATTATAAATTTTGAGTACCTAAATCATTAAAATGATTAATTGTGAATTTTTATCATTATAGAGCAAGAATTGCAAAATCTGGGCCTAGACCGAGGAAAAGCAAAGCAAGTGGACTAAGTCGAACAAGTAGCCTGCATTTTGTATACCGCGGTAAGTTGTATATAATTAATACAATTAAATTGTTATTATATGTATTTGAATTGATATAGTATAAATTGCTTATTTGTGGAAATGATCATGTATGATGAATCTTGGGATAGTAGAACTTCCAGGTGAACCTTAGGAACAAATCAGATATTCATGCCATGACATTCAGGTTAATTCTATGCTAGTGTAAGACATGTCTGGGACATGCATCGACCACATTACGAGAGCCAATATAAGACCATGTCTGGGACATGGCATTGGCATGGAAACGAGAGCTAGTGTAAGACATGTCTGGGACATGCATCGGCCTCGAGATGTAAGCCAGTGTAAGAAATGTTTGAGACATGCATCGGCACGGATATGTTAAAGTCAGTGTAAGACCATGTCTGGGGCATGGCATCGGCATTATACCCTATGTTTGAGGCGTAGTGAATATCTGATAGCGTTCCAAATGGTTCAACGGTGAGAGTTACAGTTCAAGTTAAACAAGAAAAGTATAACCATGTCGTGAGTGATACAGGTACCTAAATGAAATGCCTGAGATGTGAGCTTAGTATATGCTATGTGAATTGTGTTGGATAGTGATGAGTAAGTTATGCTTATGCCTATTTTAGTGTTATGAGCATAATGATGAATAGTAAAATTATCGTTATATTTATTTTCATGCAACTTACTAAGCTTCATGCTTACCCTATTTCTTTCCATTTTCTTATAGTGCCACCATAGTAGTTCAAGGATCGTCTCTACGTCGGAGAAACCACTCACACTATCAACCAAAGCACTTGGTATAGTTAGATTTTTTATTTTGATTACGGCATGTATAGGACCCTGACTTTTGAGTTTTGTGTCATTATTAATTGGCCAAATGTGTTGGCTTACTTTATCTTTTGATTCATTTTGTATAAGGCCATGGAAAGATGGCTAATATTGAAAGTTATTATGCGAATGTAAGTTAATCTTTCATGAATGTGAAAATGTTGGCATGGTTGAATATATGTAATGTATATAGGTCTTGATTATGGTTGTTGTTATGTTGTGTTTCAGGGTGGCAAAAGGGCTTGGTAGATAGCCCTATATTGTCCACACGGGTAGACACACGGGCGTATGTCTAGGCCATGTGTGACACATGGTCAGCCCCACGGGCGTGATGTTTGGCCGTGTGTCCCTTGCACGTAAAATTTTCAAGTCAGTATGCATGGTAGTAAACACACGGGCAAAGACACGGAAGTGTGTCTCTGCCGTGTGAAGGACACGGCCTAGCACACGAGCGTGTGCCTTGGCCGTGTGACCTTTAGGAATTACTGACATCAAAAATAGAATGTATAGATTTTTACACACGGGCTAAGGCACGGGCATGTCATGGCCGTGTGAGGGACACAGGCCATGGGACAGGCGTGTGCCAGGCTGTGTGGAAACCCCTGTAGCTTCGAAATTGAAATTAATTCCACAAGGGTAAAGGACACAAGCGTGTCCCTGTATGCTTAGGCCGTGTGAGCCACACAGGCCAACAGCATGACCATGTCGAAGTGGTCACAGGGATGTATGCGCCTGTGTCTAGCGTTATTTTTTAGAGTTCGTTGAAGGACCCGAATTGGTCCCGATTGGTTTTTAAATGAACGTTCGGAGTCTCGTAGGCCATATTGAAGAAGTTTCGATGAAGTTTTAAATTTGACCATGTTTTGATGATTCAAAAACGTAGGAATGCATGAGTTCAAGATAGGTAACGCCCCGTATTCCGTCCCGGTGTAGGGTACAGGTGTGGGGTGTTACACAACCTGCCCCTAAATTTAACAAAGCACATGGTCATGCCTTGCACTCGTGTATGGCACATGATTGTGTGGCACACCATGTGCACCTAAACATGCCTTTTAAACCAAGCAATACCACCTAGTTCACTTATGTTACAAGTAATCAATTGACCATTTATTAACCTGTTCAAAAAAATCATAAATATACCAAATCACAACATGAAACATCCAACCTAAGTGCCTAACCAATAAACCAACATTGGCACCACAATCCAACAATTTACCATTAAGCATTTAGTACCATTAATACCATAAAGTTAATACCTAATCAATCGCATAATATCATTTTTTTTTATTGCTAAAATATCACCAACCAAAGTTCACCAAGATACCTAAAACATAAATGCCAATTCAACAAGCCAAAATGCATTATATGTACCAAATCATGCCTATGCCATCAAACACCACAACAAACCAAAATAACCATAAAAGATTTACATCCAAATACATGATTCATACATAATACTTAACCAAAGTTCTCATATACATAAATTACCATAACCTTATTTACATGCCACTTATAATCGGGCCAAAATAAGTAAATAACTACCAAAAGAATTTACGGATAGTGTGATCTCTAAAGATGATCCAATCGACATCTCGTATTCAATAATCTACAAGGAAGAAAACAAAACCAGATAAGCTTACTTAAAGCTTAGTAAGTTCATAAAATTAAACACCACGTACTTTTCATTTAAAGTATACAATTTGAAATTAACATATAACTAGTATTCCTTTCCATGTTTTACATTTCCTACCATACCAAATGGTTAGACATGAACATATAACATTATCAAGATCTCAAGAAAGCATAATTGACATGCCAATTCACAATTAATAATTGCATAACCTTTTAAGCCATAGGATTCCATTTCTATTCATTTCATTAACTACTGGAGAACTATAGTAAATTAACTTTGGATATAGGGGGAAATAATGCTCACACAAGCTGACAATTGAGACATTTATCATTACTTGATGTTGCTGATGCAAGCTGTTGAGAGTCTGCAATAAACACTAGATTCTAGCCATCGATATGGTATCCACCACCGATACATAGTACCTGATAAATATAACACCGACACAGAGTGCCAAATAACTGTAACATTGGTACAAAATGCCTGTTAACAGTAATCACCAGCACATAGTGCCTGATAAACTCTAATAACATGTCATTTGTATCTTAATCATTCACTAAGCTCACACGGGCCTTAACTCATTTCCCATATTCTTTTCAACTTTACAATATAGCGCTATACTTAACATGGTCATTAGCATACCTTATAATAATATAATTCATTTCAAATACATATAATTTCTATACTTTACATTTCAATCCCTTGATTCAACATCAATACCAATCTCAAATAATATTTTCAACTTTACAATATAGCACCATACTCAACATGGTCATTTGCATACCTTATAATAATATAATTCATTTCAAATACATATAATTTCTATACTTTACATTTCAATCCTTGATTCAACATCAATACCAATCTCAAATAATAATATCAACATTTATACATTTATACACATTCATAATTCAATTCAAAATAGTTTATAAACGAAATAAACCTAATACAAACTTACCTAAATAAAACAACAATAAACATTACACCGAGGACTACTTGACGATTTTCCCCTTTTTGTTGTTGTCAATATGTTTGATATGTTTCTTGATCTATATAATAATTTAACTCAATTAACCATTTCATTTATCTTAAAATATCTAAATACATGTATTTAACCCTTTAATAACATTTTATATTATTATTCTAAACTTTTACCTTTTATTCAATTTAGTCCCTAATACTAAAACTTACATATTTATCACAATTACACCCAATCCAAGTTAGCCAAATTCTCTTTGAGCCTTTTACAACCCATAATTAATGAAATTTTACAATAATTTCATGCTAAATTCAATATATTATCAATTTACTCCCTAAACTTAAAACTAACTAAATTTACTTTACAAAATAGTCCTATTTAACAACGAGCTTATAAATTTATCATTTAACTTCAAGAACATAAAAATAATAAATGGAAAATTTCAAAACCTTTAGCAATTTTATAAAATAATCCCTAGGTTAGTTAAATTAAGTTACAATGATTTCAAAAACATACCATGCAAGCGAGTAAAAGCTTGACCGAAACTTAGTGTTCTTTTAAGCATGGAAGAATCGGTGGTGAGAGTTAAAACGAGGAAGATGATGTTTTTTGAAATTTGTTTATGTTTAATAACTACTAATTTAGTATTTTGCCTTTAATTCTAATCAAAATTTCCTTATTAAACCCACCACAACCGTCCACTGTAAGGTAAATAGGTCTAGTTGCCACATAAAGCCTTCTAACCATGATTTTATAACCATTAAGCACATATAAATTAATAGTGATTAACTTTTGTAAGTTTTATGATTTACTCAATAAATAATATTTACTAACTCACTAGTCGAAATTATGACATTGAAATCATTATTTTCAACATCACTAAAAAGCGAGTACATTACAGATAATATAATTAATTTTAAAATTTAAATCTAATTATTTAAATATTAGATAAAAATTTGAGAAATATAAAAATATTAGGATAACATAAATTTTAATCATTAATTTTAGAATAGAAAACTTATCTCAATTTTTTTAAAGATTTACTTCAACAATTTTGAATGATATAGTTTAAACAATTAATTTTATCTCAAAATTTTTAAAATTTTCTTAATATATAAATAATTTACCTTAATAGTAAATTTTAAAATTCATACAATTGCGGTTGATAGAATTCCTTCTGATATGCAATTGAAACAAGTTCTTACTAATGGTAAGAAAGAGGTTTTGAATGTGGGTGTTGTTCTTATTTTACCAGAAGGGTTTGAGTTAGCCCCGCCGGATCGTATTTCACTCGATATAAACGAAAAGATACGCAATCTGTCTTTCCAGAACTACCACTCCACTAAGAAAAAATTCTTGTGATAGGTCTTATTACTGGAAAAAAAAATATAGTGAAATCACTTTTCCTATTCTTTCTCTAGACCTTGCTAGTAATAAAGATGTTCATTTCTTAAAATATTCCATATATGTAGGTGGAAACAGGGGAAATAACCAGATTTATCTTGACAAGAACAAAAGTAACAAAGGTAACTAAATTTTAGGATAAAATAATTTTTTGGCTAGAGATAAAATATTTGTTTAAATATTATTGTTATTTATATTTAAAATTGTAATTAAAATAATATTATCTATTGCTATCAATGGCATGTTAGTAAATTAGAAGTCCCACTTGTGGTAATATCATACTTGCATACCTTATTTTATATATATATATATATATATATAGTTTATTTTACTTGTACTTGTATGTATTAATTTGGTTATATTTAATTATTTCTTAAAATTTTCATAAAATTTCTAAAGTTTCATTAACAATATAGTTACGAAATTAAACCATAATAATATATAATTTAAATTTAAAAATATGATAATTAATATTAAATTGAATTTAAATAAATAATATTTAAAATATAGATATTATAATAGTATATTGTGTGAATTTTATTTTTATATATAATTTGTAATTTAATTTTAATTATTAATTAGAAAATATAGGTTATTAATTAAAGTTAAACAGTGTGAGCACCAAACAATTTATTGTGAAGTTATATTTTATATATCAATTTTAATCTTAATAGTGTATTTAATTTGTAAATATAGTGATAACTTAAAAAGACTATTTTTTAAAATGATTTTAAATTTTATAGTAGCTTATTATGTAAAATTGTAAGTTGAATTATTGAATATAAACAAATTGAAAGGACTTGTTATGAAAATACAACTTGCAAAATACCATTAAAAATTATATAAAAATGCAGAGGGTTTATGTTTCAATTTTCTCCTCCACATATGCTTTTTTTCTTGCCACATTTCAAACTTTTAGAGTGTAAACACATAAAAACTTAAGAACCTTGATATGATATGTGGTTAAAAATATCTATTTTTACAAATTTAAAATTTAATCTATATACTTTATTTTAGGAATTTAGTCTCTCTAGTTTTTAGATTTCAAAATTTAAGTCTAATTGTTAGTATTATTTTTTTGTTAAATTTGTTATTGTGATATTTTGAAGTAAAAAAGAAAAAATTCATTTAGTAGCCATGCAACTAAAAAATGATATTACAATGAACTTAAATTTAACAAAATAATTTTAACACTGTTAATAGTTGAACTTTAATTTCGAGATTTTAAAAAATAAACGAACTAAATTCCTAAAAATAAAAATACAACAACTAAATTTCAAAATTTCAAAGATTACAAAAACTTGTAACATATTTTAACTTATGTTGATGCTAGATTTGGTTGGCAGTGGAGTTAGTCGATTCACCCCTTTAAGACAAGGCGGAGAGCTGACGGTGGTTAGTGAGGTATGGTGAAAAGTAGGTTCATGAATTGCTTGGGAGAAAGATCCAGGGGGCCCAAAAGAAGAAGACGAAGCCCCCTTTCCATTTCTTTTTTTTTTTCCTTATCTAAGCATAGCTTAATATATTTTTGCTCCCATAAAGTATAGGGAAGTTTTGATGAGATTTGATATTTCATAGGTATAATAACCTATATATGATATAGAAAAAGAAAGCAATTTAGACTCAAAAGTTTCAAGCTTTCTCTAAAAATAAAAGGAGAAAACATTATGTGAATATTAAACTTTAATTCAATTATAATCATCAGTTCATTTATATTTAAAAAAGAAGGAAGCATATTTAGGTACAATCTATAATTAATCCCTTGTCTGAAAACTAGAATTCAAGAATAAGAGTGATACATTAGAGGTGTCTATGGGCCGGGCTACTTGGTTCGACCCAGCCCGAAGGTCAGCTTAAAAGATGGGAGGGTTCGGGTAAAAATATAGGTCCGAAATATGGGTTTGGGTAAAAAAAATGAAGCCCGTTTAGAAAACTGGCCGGGCTCGGGTAAAACTTTTTTAGCCGAGCCCGGCCCGAATTATATACTAAATATATTTTTTTTTATTTTTAATCATATTTACATTTTATTTTCAATTTTAATATAATCACTTTTTATTATATTTTCAATTTGTGTATTGTTTTAATAATTGTTTTAGTATCATTTTTATTTGTTTCTTGTTTTAATAGTTGTTTTAAATGTATTTGATTTATTAATTTTAAATTTTTTTATTTAATAAAATAAGCTAAAAAATTTAATATGAGCTAAGCTCGGGCTTAACACTTTTATTTCGGGTCAGATTTGGACAAATTTTTAGGCTCATATTTCGGGCTGAGCTGAACCTGGGTGCAGAAAACGGGCCTAAAATTTTATCTAAGCCTAACCTGACGCGGCCCATGCACACCTCTATGATAAATCATGTGTTTTGAATTTGATGTCTAAAAACAGAGTTGGCACACTAGGCTCATCGTCGGAGCTTCACAAAACATACATGTTATTCCATTTTAAGTCAACCTCAAACATTTTTCTTTTTCATTTTTCTCGGCGGTTTTAAGGGAATATATTAAAAATCACACTTTAAACCAATATAATACTATTATAATCCAACAGTAGTAAATATTGCATCTACTTACGAAGCTTTTCAAATATTTGTAATCATTGGGGTCTAGCTCTAATCAATTTAGCCTTATGAGTGGTCATTTTGTTCCGTACTCTTGGTACATGCTTGATACGCGCTTTCCACCTCCTACATATAGGGCCATAAATTAACTGTAGTTCCGCTATTCCGCTATTTACTGCTCTGCCAGCCAAGAGTGTTTTAACCAGCAACGCATTACCATACTTGAGTTTCACTTAACTAAAACCCCTCTCCCATGTTAAGTGTAGTCCCTCCACTACAAATTTAGCCTCGATCTTAAAGACTGTCATTACCGAACAAGAGAGAATAATCACATAACTATATAACATCCAGATCTCTAAGTACCCTTCCAATCGAAACATTACTATTATTAGGTGATATCGTTCCAATCGTATTAAATTTAATTCAATCCCTCTCGGGCGGGAACCATAGGCATCACATTAATTCATGAGAAAGAATATGAATTCGCCTATAAACAACCACTTTTAAATTAAAATATATCAAGACGAAACACGAATCCAGCTGAATTGTGACTATCCACAATCATTTTTCACACTCCATCAATCAATCATTAATCTCATAAAAACAAAAACTATATGTTTGTTTCCAATCAGAGTCTTAGGTGTCAATCACCCAAATTTTCTCAGTTCCTACTTTCACTGTTTTTGTCAACAACTGATTTCTCTTTAAATCCCATCAACCAAAAACAATCTTTCCATTGCATCCCTTATTTTTCAAATTGAACTCAAGTAAGCAGCTGTAACTTAGATTTGACTCAACACTGTCACATAATTGCTATATGTACGTCTATACACATTCATATATACCACAATATATTAATCTGTGAGGAACTTAGTTGAAAAGATTATAGTAACAACACTAATTACTTTATGCGTAAATAGGCACATTCCAAGTCACCACACGAGGGGAGCTTACTGGTTTTGTTTGATTTATTATTATTTTGGAGGAGAGAGAGAGAGAGAATTAAGAATAAAGAGGTCATCTTTGCACCATAAAAGGGGGAAAAAAATTGTAAGGCTTGTATGTGAGGCATCCTAAGCTTTTAAAGGTTGACTTTGGGAAGGGAATTTATTCTATTTAGCCTAACTCTTTTCTTTTCTCTTCTATTAAAAAACAAAAAGGCTAAAAGAGAAGAACCAGTAACTTCTGAACTTGAGTGTGCCCTTTGCCTAACATCTAAAGTTGGTAAAAGAAATATTGATTAAGCATTGTTCACCTTTCGGGAATCTTACCAAAGTTTATCCAAGAGGACATGATTAGTGTAGCTAGACTTAGGGCAATTATTAATTAAAACGGTCTTAGATTGTTCTTATGTTAAAAAAAAAAGAATGTAATAATGATCAAGGTATGTTGTAGGAAGTTTAAATTCTATTTATGTAATTTTCCTTTTCATAATTTATAATTTGATTCTAGATAAAATCCATGTATGATGAGTTAGAATAAATTTGGATTGAGTCCATAAATAATTTATATAGAGTGAGACTAAAATATTTAAGATGAGAAGGAAAATTGAAATGATCACGGTATATTAAATTTAAATCTCATATCTATTATTATAAGTTACTCCATTTTACAAGAGATTAATTTAAAAAAAATTAAATTAAAAATCGATTTGAATTTTGATTCAAATAGTAATTAACTTATAAACCATCATATTATTGGAATCAAAGCAAAAGTTTAATTTTTAAATTTAAAATTTTAATGTAAAATAAAATTCATTTTAAATTAATGAAAATACTTAGAATACCATATTATAAGCATTTCTTCCCAAAAATTGTTAGGAATTTGATTCCGATCAGTTCATTCATCTATCATAGTCATTTCAAGTTTGGTTTAAATTGTTAAAATCAAAATACTGTATATTAATTATAAATAATTTTAAAAATCAAATTCAAACTACCTTGGGAGATGAGACAAGGTGGGATTAAAGGAGTATCAATTATTTTTGGGGATTTATGATGTCTTGTTTTTCCTTTCAAAGGGACAAAATTGGAATCTAAATTCATGTGACTTTGGAGTGTTGTAGGAGGCTCCTCCAATCAAACACATCCTAGTGGTGAAAGATAAAAATATAGAAAATATGGTAAATTATATAAATATTATTAATCTAATAGTATGTTTTTGATTTGGTCATTTAAATTTAAATTTTTTTTATCTTAATCATTAACGTTATTAAAATTTAAGTTGAGAGCTAAAATTTTTAAAATTAGATTCAAATTAATAAAATTTATAAACATTGTTGAGATAGTGATACGACAATGATATGATATGGAGGAGAGAGTGGTGGCTTCCCAATCTGCTAGTAGCTACCTTACTGTTTGGTTGTCTTTATTGGCTTCCACATGTTCTGATACAGATGAGGGTATAACAAATAAAAAAATCAGACAAACATTCCGTTAATAATTTATAATGTTTTATTTTTCCAAAGGGAAAAAAATTCGAACCTAAATTTAGTGACTTTTGATGCGTTGTAGTTGGTTCTCATTTAAGCTTAGACTTGATCATGGGCTGAGCCACCCATCTAGGCTCGAAGGTCAACTTGAAAGGTGGGAGGGTTTAGGCAAAAATATAGACCCGAAAAAAGGATATAGACAAAAAAAAAATAAGGTTCATTTTCTAAACGTGCTGAGCCTCGAGTAGGATTTTTTTGGCCCAGGCCCAACCTAGCCTGAATCAGCCTATATTTTTGTTTTTGTTGTTGTTTGCTACTGTTTTGACGTCATTTTGCTATTATATTGCTACTATTTTATTGTTACTGTTTGAATATTGTATAATTCTTGTTTTATTGTTAATTTTGATACTATTTTAGAGGCATTTGCTTGTTAAGTTACAACTATCTTAGTGTTATTTAAATATAAAGATTTTTTAATGTATTTTTAATTTGTTGAGAAATATTTATTTTAATATTTTAGTATATTTAATGTATTATATTTTTAAATTTATTTTTATATAAAAATATAAAAATTAATCTGGATGAGCCAGATCAAGCTTGAGTTTAGCATTGATCAGGTCTAATTCAAACACACCATAGTGATAAAAATTTTAAATATAAAAAATTATAAATATCGACAATTATTTCCTACTAATTAGGGGTGTCCTACACATTTTTGGTCAAATGGTCAATTCCTACATACTATTTAAGCATTTTACTGAGTTAGTGTCACTCTTAATCAAGTCATTGATTCAGATATGAAGTTGTACAAATATTATTTTTAAAATTATAATTAATATTATTATAATAACACTTTTATTTTTTATACTTTTTATATCCATCTTTAAATAAAATAATTAAAAATTACAAATGTAAAAATCAAATATGTATTCAATATTATTAAAATACAACTTTATTGCGATCTATATTTATTATTGAATAAATTTTAAAACAAAAATTTTCAAAATATATAAAATAGCGTGAATGTGATAAAATTTAATATGTAAACCCAAACTGATAAACTAGGTAAAAGAAACAAAAGATATAGTAGAAAGTAAGGGCATGAAATAGAGAGTAAAGGAAAGGAAATTGATTTTATAACAATCTAACGGTAATAAAAATGCTACTTGCAGTATTTTAACAATAAATCTACCTTCAAATCTAGTCTTTTTTTCTTTACAAAATTAATCTAAAAAAATTGATTATTTACGAAAATAATTTAGGTGTGAAATTTTGTACGAAAATGACTTGTTTTTTATAGTGTATGTTGGTGTCGACCATCTCACTATCGGTACCACCTTCTATCATCCCCTAATGATTATTGATGATTTTCCTGTCTATAAAAATAATTTTTTTTTTGTGTCAGCACTGTGTTTGCCAACACCTATATGTATTTTTTTTTCAAATACACAATAAAAAAATTGGTATTTTGGGATATAAAAAATAATATTTTAATAGGTGTCAGTATTCACGTTTCGGTACCGATTCAAATTTTTTAAAACTTGTGTCAATGCTTTTTCGGCGCCGACCTTCTTGACCACCTCAAAACGTGCGAACGTTTAGAGTAAAAATTGTGCAAATAAAATATATAAAATTAAGTGCGGTATCTGCAAGCAAACATGTCAAATTGTAATATATTTTTGTGTTACAATGGAACACTGGTAAGTATTCCTAGGATCATACTCAAGGGATTGCAAATTAAAGTATTAATTAAACTAATTAAATTACTTAACCTAAATTAACCTAATGAAGTTTTCTATTCCTACTTTTAGCGATGTGAGCTCCTGGCCTATGATCGATTCACAAGCAGAAGATGGACGTGCTTCAGCGGTTGTAATTAACTTTAGAGATCGGGTTGTTTTTAGTGAATTAATTATTAACTAATCAGTATTACCTCTTAGCCTCTACTAATTAATTAATTGATCAATACTCACTTATCTCTCGACCTCACATTCTTGATCGAGATAAATCATGATTTACTCGGTAACCTTATCTCTCGACCTCGTTTACCTAGATTACTTCTTAGGGTTGGCAATCGTAGGATTTAAGAACACGTAAATTTAAGCCAATTAATTCATATGGGAAACCCTCATTCACCTTTTAATTACTCTCTAATCATTTAATCAGTTCCATAACCCAATCATGCAAGATATAAATAAAGTACAAGAATTTATCCTAATAATTCATACAACAGTTTATTGATCAGGTTAACGAAGTATAAATAAAAGAATAAAAGAAAAGGATAAGGAAATTGCTCATGAATAAATATATAAGCGTGGTTTCGAAGCAATCTCTACTCGCGATCATCTTCACATTGGAATAAAAGAACAGGTTTAAGCGAACATAAAAGAAACTATAATGAAAACTAATGAAAACTAAAAACTTAAATTAAAAATATGAAAAGTTGTTTGACGGATCTAGGGAGATTCCCTAGGTCGACTCCCCCTCTAATGAAGTTATAATATTGTTTGTATAGGAAAAAACTAGGTAAAAATCCAAAATACTAAAGTGCCCTTCCAACTATAATGTTAATTAGGGTTTTAGGTTGGAAAAATACCTTTAATTGCCTTAAAAATCACAACCGTCGCACGTAGAAATTTTTAGGCTGTGCAGCAGCCTGTGTCACAACACTGGGGGTCCTATGTTGCAACACAGGTGTCTGTGTGGTGACACGCCCACACCAGTGTTGCAACACGTACACCCTGTTTCATGTCAAGATTTCATTTTTTGGTTTCAAAGTTCTGTGTCGTGACACGACATGTCTATGTTACGACATAATCGTCATTCTTTGTATTCTTTGGCTTGAAATGACACCCTGCACATTCAATTAACCCATTAGTCATTCTCAAGGCTCAAGTTGGCATAACGGGTCATTGAAACACTTAAAACATGCGTAAAATACTTATTTTGTAAAAATTTGAATTTAAGTTATAAAAACCGAAAATGCAATAATTAAACACAAAATGGCTTAAAAATAAGCTCATTAATTGCTGAAACATACCTAAACTACCACTACAATTTGTGGCAAGTCAAATGCCCCCACACTTAAGTTGTTTCTTGTCCTCAAGCAAATGGAAAAGAAAACAAAAATAGGTAAGATAAAAATAAAACAAAAAGAAAACGCACAACTAAAACTAAAGTACTTGAGCATACTTTGTACATGAGCTTGGGTTGGAGCGATGATAATAGGAAAATTTGCTAAACAAATCATTCTAGCTAGATATTTAAATGACTTACAATTCTCACATTCAAACATGCTAGGTCAATATAATACAAAGCAAATAAAACATATAACTCCATCAAAAGATATGCATGAGTATAGCATTTATGGTTGAAGAATACAGGCAGTTCGAATTCTAATTACTCAGTTTTTTATCCATGTTTTGAACTCTACTACAATATTTATAACTGTGATCACTTTCACTCTCTTGACTTTTATCCGTCTTATGCTTTTATCACACTCGCTTTGCTTTTAACCCTCGCCGTGATTTTGTTCGCTCATTAATTTTCATTTTTAAGGCACATACTTGAAAGGATTTTATACTTATTATATTATATAGTTTCAATAACCATGAATTTAATCACTGAGTATTCAAATTTAAACAACCTAGAATTCAACAAACATATATAACTACTCGTATATACCTATGTCATTTGGTACATTTAACTCATTTTTCCTTTTCACAGTTTAACAAATTGAACTAACTAGTCTAAATGCAAATAATCTAAAATCGTTTATTCTTAGGCTAAATTTACAGCTTAAGCAAACAACCTATGTACATGCTCCTAACCAATCACTTGTATTCCTACAAGCTCAAGCACACACCGAACATATATTTTAACACTAAAAATTGCTGAATTAACAAGAATTAACCTCAAAAAAATTTAAAAATTCTATGTTACCCCCACACTTTATTTAGCACATTGTCCTTAATGTGCTAAAAAAAATTAAGGAACGAAATTACCCATTTTAGCATGCTAGTGCCTCGATTGTTGTTGGGTTGTCACGTCCTTTTCGATTTAGCTCTAAAAAATTTGTGTAAACTATAGGGTTCCTACACAGAAAAACACATTTTTTTACAATTAAAAAAAAAATCTAACAACGCATGAAAATAAAAAAAAATGTTGTTTTTTTTAATAAAAATTTAACTAACAGTAGAAAAATAAAAAAGAAGTTATAAACTGAAAATTCCCATCATAAGTTTGCAAAAGTGTCGTCATCGAACTTGTCCAAGCTACTATCATTCTCATCTGAGTCGATCCTTGTCTCCTTCCCTCTTGATGTGGATAGTCCTTCTTGTGCAGGCTGGTTAGTGTCGAATGGATCAACATTTACCAGGGTGGTCCAGGACGGAGGTGGTTGTGGCCACCGAAAGTCTCCGACGCTCAACTACTCAACGAATCAAACCATGAATTTCCCTTGTTCCTCGTAGCACTGTGTGTGGTACTCGGTGTGGGTAAGGATTTGCATAAATATATCTTTACTCATTGGATCCGTCAGAATTCCCTTTTTGTAACAAACCCTTGGTGGTACAAGTTGTGGATCTTCCATTGGTTCTGAGAGCTTGTGATTGTGCGTGTACTCCCGATGTTCTGTCACTTGCTTATTTGTCCTCTCCAACCCACTTGCATGTTGATTGTATAACCACTAAAAAATAACATCATTTAATATGCCCTTCGGTGGACAGGTCGGTTCCACTTAGTCTATCTCAACACCGACCCTCCTACGCATCTCCGTAATCAAATGCAGGTATGGAAGCCCTCGTGTGTACCTTTTGACACATTATCGCATGCTGTGGTGGATTTGGTCTTCCATATTTATCTTCTAACCCTGCGAAATCGCATATGAGAGAAAAGCACGATCATGGGTAACTTTCGCGACGTGCTGAATAGGAAAAAAATTTGCATTAATAAAGTACATCCACATTTTAGCTTTGGGGAGCATTATGGATTGTTGAAATCATATCAGGTTATTTGTTCCCCTTTACAAACCCAAGTACCTCAACATCCTGTAACCTCTCCAACCCAACCTAGACGTTAGACTCGAATTCAGAAGATTACATTAGTCACTAAAGTGACCTAGAGAACTAATGGAGTTCTGAAAACAATCATTTGTTTTAATTTAGTAGAAAACTTAGTTACATGTTGTTTTATTATTCCTTAAAATCTTAATTTTAATTTGGCAACAGAAAAGTGATATCTATTGGTTTTAAGGAAAACTGGGGGTTCATGCATACTAATTAATAATCATAGCATAATGTCTTAAAAATTTAAATAAAATGTCATGCAAAATAAAACCAAACCTAAATCCTAATTCCCATGTCACTATTCAAAATAACTAATACAATCTATTAAAGGATATAACGAATAATAATAAAACTTAAAATACTAAGAAAAATGAAACTAAGTTGATTCCCTCCGGATACTGCGTCCGCGTCTTAACCTAGTAGGTTATATGAAAAGATGAAAAATAAAAGGGAGTGAGCTATGAAGCTCACTGTGAGTTCCATCACAAGAAAACCAGGGCAATTGATTACCATATAAATCACGTCACATGGCATAATTGTCATTAGCAATTTCAGTATATCGAGCTAACAAAATTTTTTAATAATGTATAAACAAATACACATATATTTCATATCATATCATATCATATCATTATTTCAAATACATGTTTTACGAATGCAAACAGACTCAATTTAACAGATAAGATTCTACCCTACAGCTACACACCATAAAAGTTCCCCAAAATTTGCCCATCCCTACATATCGGGTTGTGGATAAACCACAAAATTTGTAGGTTAATACGTTGCGAGATGGTTACGAATACTAATCACGTGATTTCGTGATAGGTTTTAAATATTTATAATTAATCTTTCTTGAAACTAACTATTATCGCGATGTAGGAAAGTGTACCTATCGAACAGTAGTATAGTTTTAGCAAGACCGGTGTAACACCCCGAACCCGAGACCATCGCCGGTGTCGGACACGAGGGGTTAGCAAGCCAAGTTCACTTGTTTTGCCCATCCATTGGACATTTCCAGTCAGGCTGGAAAAACTGCATCACTGTCGCCTTAAAAATCATATCTCGAGTTTCAAAACTCGGAAACTGGTTTCGTAAATTTTCCCTGAATTTAGACTCATATATCCATCCATGGATTTATTTCTAGAATTTTTGGTCGGGCCAATTGGTACAGTTTATTAGTTAAAGTCACCCATGTTACAGGGATCGACTGCTCTGACCTTCGCGTGGTATAACTTGAATATCTCTCTGTACAGGGCTTTAATGCTGATGCCGTTTGTTTCTAATGAAACTAGACTCAAAATGGAATCTGGAAATATATGGTATGTCTCCTAATTATTTTTGGATAATTTATAGTGAATTTTTAAAGTTGCGACAGGGAACCCAGAAACCATTCTGGCCCTGTCTCACAATAACTTTAATATCTCTTAACCTGTAACTCCTATGACCATTTCGTTTCTTCCATAAGAAAATAGACTCATCAAGGTTCATTTACATAGCTTATTAACTATTTAATTCCATTCCTATGAATTTTGGTGATTTTTCACATTCACGACACTGCAGCTGGCAGCATCTGTTTTTAAGGTAGGGCTTACCTATTTGGTAGTCTCCATGAATCAACTAGTCTTGCCATACATAGGTTCATATATGATCATTTTAACCATGCCAATGGCTGATCATATGGCCAACATTCCTATTTCCAAGCCATAGCCACATCATGACACCAAATATATATATACAAACCACAATTAGTCTAAGTTCATGCTTCCCTTTTCGAGCCATTTTCGCATGGCCGTACATACTTACATTACAACATATTTAACAAACATGAGGTAGTCCTATACATGCCATCTCAAGTTCAACCAAAATTTATACCAAAATGGAGGCTTGATAGTGTGGATGACTTCGACTTCAACGATCCCAAATCCGATTGCTTGACGAAATCTAAAAAAACCGAGAGCCAAAGCAACGGGTAAGCATTTTTATGCTTAGTAAGTCTCAAGGAATATAATCAACTCTAATTACAGCAATACATTCACATAGCCAAATGCATCATTTCATTTGTACACATTCCTACTTCACACTTCATCATTATATAATTTCACAAAGTATCAATCAATTCAATAACTGAAATTCATTAGTCGATTGAGCGAATGTTGCTCAAACATGTCGACTTTCCAATGCACATATAACGTACCTTATCCTTTGGGCTTTTCGAGTGTGCTAATTGAATTCATTACAGCAACCAACACTCACCTCCAGCCCAAGATTCTTCGAATATAACCGGATATAATCACGTGCACAAATGCCTTGGTCTTAGCCGGATAAAATGTCTCGCACGAATGCCTTGGTCTTAGCCGGATGTAGCCACTAGCGCAATTGCCTTCGGGTCTTAACCCGGATATAATTTCCAGCATAATTGTCTTCGGGATTTAGCCCGGATATCATTCAATTTCCCATGAACACATACATCAATTATCATTGGACATACATAATTCATTTTCGTTACTAAGGCTCAAACGCAATTATAGTCACAAGCATATTTGCCTTCGGGACTTAGCCCGGGTAGAATTCAAATACTCATGCATACACAATCAATAATCAATACACATCCATACTTTATTTCACACAATTCAAGTACGGTCACTTCTTGAGGACTTACCTCGGATGTTGTCGAACGGCTTTTTCGGCTATTCGATCACCTTTTCCTTCCCCTTGTCCAATTGTGGCCCTCTTAGCTCTTGAGCTAATTCAAACAAATTCAATTTATTAAAACCTCATTGTGCTTGCTTATGGCCGAATATGACAAGGATTTTAAATGGTCATATGGCCACTCTTTAGCTTGAATACACAATGGTCATGCACATTTTATACTACATCAAGCAATTCAATACAATTTATTTGAGCATCAAGGAAATGCTAAGGCCTTCAATAGGCTACCCAAGGCGAATATTCATGTACATGTTGAGGTCAAATTTGCACTTAATACCTCACAAAAACAGCATGCAATTTACTAATTAATGCTTTGCACATTGTGGCCCAAAACTTATAATATAGCATCAAGCACTTATATGTGTGCTAGGCGAATTGTGCTTGCAATTTCACAAGCATTCTTCCACATTTTCTTCTTTAAACCAATATATTCATCACTTAGTTCATAACCAAACATAATGTGCAATCATATATATGCATATATGAGCATGGCGAATTTTCAAGGTGTCCATAGCCATCCAAAACACAAATTTTAACTAACATGCAAGAAGCATGAATCATGCTCAAGAATGCATCATGGCGAATATGACAATCATGCTCCTTTTCAACTTCAATCATGATAAAACAAAGAGAAAACTCAAAGTCTTACTCAAGAGTAGGCAATCCATCTTTGCATGCATCATCATCAAGCTTCACACTTAGCATGCAATGGCTTTATCACTATAACAACTTTGGCCAAATACCATTTCCATGGCATAACAAAGATTTGAGCCATGGCTAACATGCACATCAAGTTAGCAACCAAAACATGCATGAAACTCCCAACACAACCTCATACATACCTTAATCTTGATGCAAATTTAGCCAAATCACCTTCTAGATCTCTTCTAAACAAAGGAAATGAAGCAAAAATTCCTTCTTCCTCTTAGTATTTTCGGCCAAAAAGGGAGAGAGCAAGCATGAACAAATTTTTTTGTTTTTCTCTTCTTGGTTGCACGGCAATGGGGTATGCTACTCTCTCACACACATTTTTTTTTCATTCTTTTCTTACCCATGCTTATTTGTTTACTATTTCTCCCTAATGCCCAACAAAACATGTTTCATGACATGTTTAACCCATATCTCTTTGTCATGGCCGGCCATTACTTGTAAAAAGGGGGAATTTGACATGCAAGTCCATTATTTTGCATGCATGCTTTAATTAGTCATCACCCCTTTCCCTATCGTATTTTCAAAGTTCACTACTAAGTCCTTTCTAGTGGAATTCACCTTTATAACACTAAATCAATCATCAAAAAAATGTCATACATGAATACACACATATTATAGGCATCGAAATAAATTTTAAATTATTGTTATGCCTCGGTTTTGTGGTCCCGAAACCACATTCCGGCTAGGGTCTATTTTGGGCTGTCACAACCGGATCGTCGAACCTAAAGGAACTAAAAGTACTAGTAATGACTGTCTTTTTATTATCTAGCCTAAGAATAAAGAGGTTTTGTTTTAACTAACTAATTATCTAAACTAAGAACTCACAGAGAATAGAATTGGGGAATTGCTTTTGGGAAAATCGATTGAATTAAGACAATACTTAAGGTAAAAATCCAACTAGACTTTACTTGTTATTCTGGCTCTGGATCGGACGATTTGTCCATTCAACTTGTTCCGTAGAGATCCTTAAGTTATGTTATTATCCCTATTCAAGACTAACAACGTCTAATCCCTAGATTGAATAATTGAGACCTTTCTCTAATTAACACCCTAGGGTTGCATTAACTCGATATATAGATCCCCTTATTAGGTTTCACCCTAATCCGGCAAAATCTTGTCACCCTATCTCTAGGCGCGCAATCAACTCTGCTTAATTATGAAAAATGTACTCCTAGACAGGGTCTATTCCTCCTCTGAATAAGAGCTTATCTTGAATCAGTATCCTGGGATATCAAAACAAGAATTAAGAACACATAATTAAGAATAAGTTAAATATTTATCATACAATTCAGAAAATAATAACAAGATTCGTCTTAGGTTTCATTCCCCTTAGGTATTTAGGGGTTTTAGTTCATAACTAAATAAGAAAACATCTCATAATAATAAAGAATACAAAACATAAAGAAAACCCAAAACGCTTGAAGGGAAATTGAGGGGAGATCTTCAGTCTTGATAATGAATCCGGCTTCTGAGATGGATCAATCGGTTTCTTTCGAGTAATTCCTTCCTTCCTCCCTGTGTGCCTCCTTTTCTTCCTCCTCTAGGGTGTATTTATAGGCTTTGGAATGCCTAAAAGCCCTCAAAATTAGCCTTTTTCGAATTGGACTCAACTTGGGCTCGGCAGGGACATGCCCGTGTGCGATTACTTCAGGCTATGCTCGAGCCTGCCAAATTGACATGGCCGTGTGGTCTGCCCGTGTGAGAAGGTCCAGGCCGTGTTGATTTCGTACTTTGGCCCATTTTCTTTATTTTTGGCCCGTTTCTCGTTCCTTTCACTCTCTTATGCTCTCGTAAGTATAAAACATGAAATTAAAGCATTAGGAGCATCGAATTCACCAATTCTAATGGAAATCATCCATAAAATGGGTTAAAATGGGGTAAAAATATGTATAAATTACGATTTATCAAATACCCCCACACTTAAGTATTTGCTCGTCCTTAAGCAAAATTCTCAACTCATAATCAAAATAAATTCTTCTCAATTTACGATTTCTATTAATAATATCTCAAAATAATCCATAGGTAATCATACATTGAGAATTCAACTAAAAGAACATAAAAGTTTCAAACATTCCAAGTTGAGTATTTAATCATGCAAACATAGGTGTCTTCCCTCGTTTAAGTAATTACTTTTGATTCAAAGTATCACAGAGTTTCACATCCTCACTAAAGATTCACTCAAATCACTCGAGGTGTTTAAGGACAATAATTGAAGCACTCAATAGTCAATAATGAAAAATTATTACCATAAGCTTGCATGAAAATCAAATCTCCACCACTATAAATTGAGATGATACATCAATCAAAAGGTCTTTAGAGGGTTGTAATGAGGCTTGGTTAGGGGTGTGGTCACAGGCTGAAAGCAAAAGTTAGAATCGAGATTGAATTAAAAAATCACTTAACTAGAAAAAGATTTAATCATCACTTACATACAACATAATTCCTTTTCTAACTATGGAATTTGAATACTGAAGCTTACAAACAAAAGATTACTACTACTAATATGTATACATTTTTTTTAAGAACAAGTTAAATTACAAAATAGAATAAAACATAGTTAAGTAACTATTTCAATTCAAATCTCGACAAAAATAGGGATCAAATTAATTTAGAGGATTTCAACAATAATGGGTTAAGGGTTAATATTAAGGGTAATATAAGAAATGGTTTGTTAGGCTCAAGGGGTTTACTAAGGGTTAATCGTGGAGGTAGGCTTTTCATGGTATGAGTGGGTTAATCCTAAGTGTCTTAATCATTTTGACATATCAAATCAAATGGTGTGGTCTTGACATGCATAATCAAGCAAGTTCTAGAATAACAGTTCAATACTGATGCACTCAAAGCAATAATAAAAGTGAGCATGAAAGAATTAATAAATGCTCAAAAGGCTCAAAAATCTCACAAAAATTATGGCTTTTTGATGTTTAAAACTTGTGAATTCCAACTCAAGGTAATACCTAAAATTTGGGGAAACAACCTAAGATTTTAAATTCTTAAAAATCAACTTATCATGCTTGATTTTCTAATGTCCTAAAGTTTAAACAATCAATGCATAAATGCCAGTGTTTTAATTCAAGATATATCAATCAAAATCATAAATCAATCAAATTTTATCCTAAATATGATATGATAGCTTTTCAAGAGAACAAGACAGTTATTCAGGGATTTTTCTGATAATGAAATAAATACCCCCCACACTTGAGATGTACATTGCCCTCAATGTACAAAGATAAATAGGAAAAGATAAATTTGTAATCATAAGATAGGGGGAGAAGTGAAACTTCCTGTATGATGAATTCCTCGAACTGGAGTTTTGGAGAGTAATCTGTGCGGGAGTGGAGGAGGATACTCCGGCGGTGGTAGAGGTTCATTAGTCCATAAGTCCTGCACCAAAAGACTATTATATCTAGTGGTAGCTATGGTTGTGGTCGATCAGGACATGACAGTCGTGGAGAACCTTTCCCGGTGGAGTTTTTAGTTTCTATGCCATGATGAGCTTAGGAGCTTTATATAACTGTGATAAAATCATGAACTTTTTAGGGGATATTAGGAAGAATAATTACTCATAAAGAAATAACCAAAATTGATAATTAAAAAATAAAATTCTAAAATCTAATAAAAAGTAAAAAGTAGTTTTAATAAAAATTAAAAACATAAAATAATAAATAAATGTTTTTAAACATCTTCATCGCTGGATGGTTCGCAATGTGGGACTGGCGATGAGATGTGGAGGTGTTGACAAATTTGCTGTAGAGTAGCATCAATGTTGTCAAATCGTTGAAAACACTGTTGCTCGAATCGAGTGAGGCACTCAGAGATGTTAGCATATGAAGCCACCGCATGAACTGGACGAGAGGGTGGTGGTGGCTGAGTCGATGGGTCATCGTGCTGTGGAGGGACATCATCAGGAATGTCCTTTGGAGCCTCCTCCTCGGTAGATTGGGCGAGATAATATTGGAGAGGGTAGGTTCCTCGGTGCCTCTCGATCATCCTCATGCTAAGCATGCTCGAGATGCCTTGTGGAGACATCTGGCCGATGAGGGTAAGGGATGATTCTTGGGCCGCGGTGTTGAGGAGTCCGAAATGTCGAGCCAAACGAGTAAAGTAGGGGCCAATGGAGATGACCTCCTTCCGATGCCGCTCCATCTGGTGCTGAATCATGAGGGCGATGAAATAGGCAAGGTCGATGACATGCCTGTGCGACATACACCATAAAAAGTATGCGTCGTGAGTGTTGACTACGCCAGTGCTCTCTCGTCGTCCTGTAATTGTGTAAGCCAAAATGGCGTGTAGGTACCTTAGAGATGGAGGGAGAGACGATGCCTTGGAGCGGCTAGGATTGTAGGTGGCCCCACCTGGTACTAGTGTGTCCCATCACCGTAAAGGAGAACGATGGATGTAGCTGTTGAGAGCATGTAAGTCATTCTCCTCCTTGAATTCCTCTGTATATAAACCCAGCGCCATACTGAATTCTGGGATGTTGAGCTGGCGGACTAACCCGCCTAGGCAAAATTGGACCGTGTCGGGATCATCGTAGCTCGTCATTACGGTCTGAAGATGGAACGTCAAGCGTAGGTCCATCGTGATCTCGAGGTATGTTGGCTCGATGATCCCAAAGAAGAGCTTACAAGGGTCGGTGGTTAGGAGGGCCCGAATCACTTCAGCAACTGAACTTATTCTACCGTAGCCCAGTCGATGCAGTGGCCCGTAATTAAAGGTCAGGCCTGGAGTATTTGGAATAGTTCTTCTTGGGGCCTGATGGGGAACCTCAGAAAAATGTGACAAACTTCCACGGTAAGACCCGAGAAAGATGACGCTCCTTTTCTTTTCTTTGAAGCAGGGACAACGGCCTTTTTACCACGTGAAGATAACATGGTACCTGCGATTAGAATCATCAAGTCATCTTGATGAGTGGTTAAAGTAAAACGAAGACAAATTTTAAATAAAAATAATAATTTCAGGCCACAACTACTAAAACTAACTAAAACAATAAGTTCAATGACATACTTTTGTGGCACTAGCATGGTGATATGAGTAAAAATGGTAAAGAATTTAATGGAAATATAAAGAGCATAGAGTTAGCACATGGCATGGGTTGTAATGGTAAATGACAAGAAGAAATTGAAAATTATGAATATTGATTTAGAAAAAGTGAATAAGGCATGAAGAGTTTCATAAAAATATGTCATGTGGAAAGAATGATAACTAATGTAAAAGAAATGAAACTTGAATGATAGCATAGTGTGAGATACATGAAGATTATAGCATTAAAAATGAGTAGAGTTAAAGGGAAAAGAGTGAACAAACGCCAAAGAATGGAAGAATAACCGTCAGGAATAAAGTTGGAAGTGGCGCACGGGCGTGGCAAGAAGGCCGTGTGGACTTGCAGCGGCTAGGATTAGGGTTTTTGAGTGGGGAAGACAATGAATAGTGCAGGGTATTTATAGATTTTGGGGTACACGGCCAGGTAACATGCCCGTGTTCACCAATTTCAGCCCGTGTGATTCGCGAATTTTGAATTTGGGCGCGTCTGACATTTAGTACACGCCCATGTTCCTTGGGCGTGTGGGTGCACACGGCCGTGTCGCACGGTCCTGTCTGATGTTGTTCGCTTCTCCCACGCCCATGTATGTAGACCCATGCTCGTCTCAATTTAACAGGTTTGACCATGGGTTCTAGACTTGGGTGTGTCGCGCGTCCGTGCTATTTTAATAGGTTCACCCATGGTTCTTCCATACGGGCGTGTCGTACACCCGTGTTGTTTTAGTAGGTTCGACCACGACCATGTCGTACGGTCGTGATACTTTATAGTAGCCTATGTTTGGGAAAATCGTTGCCCTATTTTCACACGGCCTAAGCACGCCCATGCTCTTGGCTATGTCTCTGTAGAAAACCTGTATTCAAGAGCTCCGTTAGTAAGTTAGGTGTTGAAGACTAAATTTTAAAGAAGTTATTACAGTTAGTGCTTGGGTTGCCTCCCGAGAAGCGCTTATTTATAGTCTAAGCTCGACTTACCTCTCCGTTGAATGATCATGGTGGTTTGAGGAGTTTATACTCCTCATTCCTGCTATCAATCTCATCAAAATAAGGTTTTAAACAAGTCTTGTTTACCTTAAAAGTGTCGAACTTGGGATGACTCACCTCGACTGTATCAAATGGGAAAATGCTGAGTGCCGTAAGAGGGATTTCTTCATTCAGTGTGGTAGTGACAATGTGAGGATCTGCGGCATCTAATAAGACTCTATCTCCAGCCTTAAGTTGATTTGGAAAGGTATTGGGCTCGTCCTGGCGTAGTTTTGGTTTATCGTGTGTTTTCGATTTATGCGTCCGCTATTCATCTAGCTCCTCGATTTTTAACCTACGATCTTTATGAACAGGTCCTCTACTATTGCTTGAGAATGACTCATGTGCTTTCTTTAGACTCATTTCCTACAAAGTAGGTTGTACCATATTGTCAGTTTTAGTAGCATGGGTGAAACGATCACCTTCAATTTCCGATGTGTTGCCAGAATTGCGTGCTTGAAGAGTGATTGTTTTGTCTCCCACACGGAGTGTAAGTTCACCTATGCCAACATCAATAATCGTTTTAGCAGTTGCTAAAAAGGGCCTTCCTAAGATCAAAGGAGTATTGCTATCCTCTTCTATGTTTAGAACAACGAAGTCAACAGGAACTATAAATTAATCTATTTTAACTAGTACATCTTCAATAATACCCCTAGGAAATCTTATAGTTTTATCTGCCAATTGAATGCTCATCCTAGTTTGCTTAGGTTTCCCAAGACCTAGTTGCTTAAACATTTTGTAAGGCATGACGTTGATACTAGCCCCTAAATCAGCTAATGCATTATTAACATCTAAACTACCAATTAAGCAAGGAATCATAAAACTCCTTGGATCTTTTAGTTAGTTGGGTAGTTTATTCTGGAGAATAGCTGAGCAAACTGCAGTTAGCTTCACATGCGACGCTTCATCCAACTTTCACTTATTTGTTAAAAGCTCATTTAAAAATTTCATTACGTTTTGCATCTGCAATAGGGCTTCAATAAACGGTAAGTTAATATGTAATTTTTTTAAGAGTTTAAGGAATTTATCAAATTGTTCATCTGAGCAGCCTTTCCTTGTCGCGTTGGGGTACGGCACACGAGGTTTATATTCGACATTCACTGATTTGTTTTTATTATGATCTACCTCACCTTGACCATTGCTTACCATAGTATTTTGCCTCGGTTCTGGCTCAGGCTTAACGGCTCCTTCGTCATCTTGAATATTAATTGCATTGAGCTGTTCCCTTGGGTTGGGTTCAGTATTACTTGGCCAGCTACCTTGTGGTCATTCGGAGATTAGTTTAGAAAGTTGACCTATCTGAGTTTTGAGCCCTCTGATCGATGCTTTTTTATTTTTAAGTGCTGTCTCGGTGTTCTGGAAATGGGTTTCTGATACTGAGATAAATTTAGATAGTATCTCTTCAAGGTTCGGTTTCTTCTCTTGTTGGTAGGGTGGTTGTTGGTAGATTGGAGGTGGTCTCTGATTTCCTTGACCTTCCCATGAGAAATTTGGGTGGTTCCTCCAACCTGCATTATAAGTGTTACTATATGGATTGTTTTGAGATCGAGAATTATTACCCATGTAATTTAACTGCTCGTTATCCATGTTGTGGCCATAAAGTTGGTATTCTGAATGGCTTGTTCCACCTCCACTCGCTTCGCACTGCATTACTGGGTAAACCTGTGAAGAACTAAGAAAACCATCAATCTTTTCATTTAGAAGTTCTACCTTGTTTGACAGCATAGTAACCAAATCGACTTTATAAACACCTACTGTTTTAGTTGGCTTAGTCCTCATGACTTGCGACTGATAGTTATTCAGTGACATCTCCTCTATAAACTCATAAGCATCTTCAGGTGTTTTATTGTTGATGGTTCCGCTAGCAGCTACGTCAACCATTTGCCGAGTCGAAAGATTCAAGCCATTGTGGAACGTTTGAACCTGTAGCCAAAGCGGTAACCCATGGTGAGGGCACCTTCTCAATAAGTCCTTGTATCTCTCCCATGCATCGTAAAGAGTTTCTAAATCCATCTGCACAAACAAAGAGATATCATTATGTAATTTGGCCGTTTTAGATGACGGGAAATATTTTAATAGAAATTTTTCAATCATTTGTTCCTAAGTAGTGATTGACCCTCGTGGTAACGATTTCAACCACTGCTTAGTTTTTTTCCTCGGCGAAAAGGGAAACAATCGAAGACGTATGGAATCATCAGAAACGTCATTGATTTTAAATGTACCGCATAGTTTAAAAGGTTGCTAAGTGAGCGTTAGGATCTTCATCCTGCAAACCATCAAACTGAACAAACTGTTGTATCATTTGAATTGTGTTAGGTTTCAGTTCAAAAATATTTGCAGCTATAGCAGGTCTAACTATGCTTGATTCAGTTTCTGTTAAAGAAGGTTTAGCATAATCATACATAGTGCGTGGAGCAGGATTTTGATTAACTGCAATTACAGGAGGTAGCTGATTGTCTTGGTTTTCAGCCATCTATTCGGTTGGGGGTTGAGTATCGTCCTCTTGCTCGTTCTCCATGTATCTTAAGCTTCGCCTTATTTCTCTTTGGTTTTTACGAATTGTGCGATCGATTTCTTCGTCAAAAAGTAGTGGTCCTGACGGGTTTTTTTTAGTCATAAACTATAAAAGCCTGCCAAGAGAAAGAAAAAGTAAATTAATATATAATAATAAAAAAATTAAATTAAATTGCAAGAAAAATAAATGGCTAAAGTAATAAAAATTGAGCATTCCTAATATCTTAGTTCCCCGGCAACGGCGCCAAAAACTTGATCGCATGATTTCGTGATAGGTTTTAAATATTTATAATTAATCATTTTTGAAACTAACTATTATCACGATATAGGCAAGTGTACCTATCAAACAGCAGTATAGTTTTAGCAAGACCGGAATGTCGAACCCAAAGGAACTAAAAGTACTAGTAATGACTGTCTTTTTGTTATCTAGCCTAAGAATAAATAGGTTTTGTTTTAACTAACTAATTATCTGAACTAAGAAATCATACAGAATAGAATTGGGGAATTGCTTTTGGGAAAATCGATTGAATTAAGACAATACCTAAAGAAAAAATCCACCTAGACTTTACTTGTTATTATGGCTCCGGATCGGACGATTTATTCATTCAACTTGTTCCGTAGAGATCTTTAAGTTATGCTATTATCCCTATTCAAGACTAATAACGTCTAATCCCTCGATTGAATAATTGAGACCTTTCTCTAATTAACACCCTAAGGTTGCATTAACTCGATCTATGGATCCCCTTATTAGGTTTCACCCTAATCTAGCAAAATATTATCACCCTATCTCTAGGCGCACAATCAACTCCGCTTAATTATGACAAAAGTACTCTTAGACAGGGTCTATTCCTCCTCTAAATAAGAGCTTATCTTGAATCAGTATCCTGGGATATCAAAACAAGAATTAAGAACACATAATTAAGAACAAGTTAAATATTTATCATACAATTCAGAAAATAATAACAAGATTCGTCTTAAGTTTTATTCCCCTTAGGTATTTAGGGGTTTTAATTCATAACTAAATAAGAAAATATCTCAGAATAATAAAGAATACAAAACATAAAGAAAACCCAAAACTCCTGAAGGGAAATTGAGGGGGGATCTTCAGTCTTGATGATGAATTCGGCTTCTGAGATGGATCAATCGGCTTCCTTCGAGTAATTCCTTCCTTCCTCCCTGTGTGCCCCCTTTTCTTCCTCCTCTAGGGTTGTATTTATAGGCTTCGGAATGCTTAAGAGCCCTCAAAATTAGCCTTTTTCGAATTGGACTCAACTTGGGCTTGGCAGGGACACACCCGTGTATGATTACTTTAGCTCTGCTCAAGCCTGCCAAATTGACACGGCCGTATGGTCTGCCTGTGTGAGGAGGTCCAGGCCATGTTGATTCGTACTTTGGCTCATTTTCTCCGTTTTTGGCCCTTTTCTCTTTCCTTTCACTCTCTTATGCTCTCCTAAGTATAAAACATGAAATTAAAGCATTAGGAGCATCGAATTCACCAATTCTAATGGAAATCATCCATAAAATGCGTTAAACATGGGGTAAAAATATGTATAAATTACGGTTTATCAAATACACAACATGATTACATATAGAAGCTGCCAGATAATAGGTGGACAAACCACCAGTGTTGCAGGTTAATAAGCTGCCGGAAGGTTGTGAATACACAACATAATTGCAGATAATAGTTTCTAGATAATATGTGGATAAATATCCAAAATTGAAGATTACGTATCTAATAGATCTTCCTTCTTTCAAAACGTCCCATCCTATGCAACAAAATATGGCATGCATATATTAGATTAAAATGAAAAAGAATAACATACTTATAATAGATCAAATATGTCAACATTTATTATGTTCTAAACTAATCGGTACAAAAGCTAAAACATATGCTTTTCAAGGTTCCTATTTAGTAGTGACATAAGCCATGTTATGAGAACACTCACAAGTACCGATACAATAAACATAATTAATCACAATTCATGCAGATATATATACATATATAATATTAATTCAGTCAATTAAATCATGGACTCATACTATCAGGGACTTAATTAAATAAAATTAGATAATAAAATAGTTCTGGTATCAATCAGGGACTAATCTGAATAAATCATAAAATTTTGGGTCAAAGTTGTAAAATTTGAGTTATAAAAGACACATGGTCGTGTGACTGGACCATGTGAGAATCGTTAGACCGTGTGGAGGGGGTACATAGCATTGTGGCTAGACCATGTGACAGACTGTGGCCGTGTGGTATTCAAAATTTAACCTAAAAGGGAGATATGACCATATGGCAAGTTGTGTAAAGAGCTCTAGGCCATGTGCGATTTGAACACCTAGGGTTTCAAGGTGGACATGGTTGTGTATAGGGGTCATGTGGTCCACACAGGTGGCCTACATGCCCGTATAGCCCTATTTCAAGGCTCGATTTGCCCTGATCTGCATGTAAAGAAACACACACCTGTTATCGAGAGGTCGAGTGACATCCCTATCGTTCAAATCTATTCTAGAATACTTTAATCAAGTCCTTCACATGATATTTACACATGAATCAATACTGAATTTCAAGATTTATCAAGATTTTCGAAAAATATCAGCAATATTCATAAAAGATGGCTTAATCAATCTTAAAATTATTGTGAATAGAAATTTTACGGGATTTTTGAGTTTTAAACATTCGGATTCGAATGTTCTTATCTATTCTTGGCAACATTACAAATGAGATTTGATGGTATTATGCTAAACCAATAAGAAGAATGATTAAATAGAGATCGATTTCATATTTGAGATTAAAATAACGTTTTTAGCAATGAAGGAAGAATATTTGCAAATGAGAAGATAAAAAAGAAAATGGGGATGAAATGGGGAAAAGAAAGTGTAATTCTAGTTCAATTGGAAAAAGAAAACTAGAGTTCTATTTTGATTTGGAGAAGAGAATAAATACCTAGGTTTTTCTGAATTTGAGGGGTTGTTTGGGTATTTATCTCATCTTATCGAAATTAGAAAAGAAAAATGGAAATAGGAAGGTGTTTGGCATGGTTCAAACTTCAGAAGTAAGGGGGAGTAAATGCTTAACCATTTGGGCTACAGCCTACTCTTGTTCTTTTTCTACCAAAACTAATATATATCCTAGTTTGAATGCTCTTAACCAATTAAGACTAAGGCTCTTTTCTTGATTAATTATTAATTTTAACCCTATATACTTTTAGGTGTTATAGCTCTAGTTAGAAAATTTATAATTACTTCATAGTCCATCTCATCATCTTGTAAATTTTCATAAAATCTGAGTCATAATGAGGTGTCCTATGAATTGTTTCGATTGCGGCTAGATAGGCATCTACGAAAATGCCTTTCACGAAGACCCTTCAGTCTTCTGCTTCAGGAAATTTACGTAAAATTTCTAAACTTTCGAGATAACAATGGGTTTAGGGGGTTGCCAAAAAAAAGTTGACCACTTTAGACAGTCGACTCTAATTATGACCAGGTCATGAAATAATTGCATGGAAAAATCAAATCCACATTCGGGGATTAGTGGTTTATCCAAAAAATTGCCAAATCTTTTAACAACATTATTGGAGACAAATCGTCCCCTTCGATTGCTAGGAGTATTACACTCTTCAGTTCTCTAAGACGACGTTCGTTTATGAGGACCCATGACTAATTTTCAAATTATGATCCTACAACCAATAATCACACTATAATCAATTTAAATTTGATTCTCTAATCTAATTCTCGAATTTTTTCACAACTCTACCAATGAAAATTAGAAAGAGAAATAATATCACCAAGTATCCGTTATTGTCGCCACGACTAGGTTGTGGTGCTTCCCTATCGGCCACTGTTATCACTCATTGGAGAAGTTGGTTTGCTGCACTTTGGAAGAGGCTTTTAATTTATAAAACTAAATTCTAAATAATTCCTCAAGAACCTAAGAAAAATTGATGTTTAGAAACAAGAAAATTTGAATAGCAATGACTGCTCGAGGCTTTGAAGAATGGAAAATAGTGGAAAAGAAAGAGAAAGTTATTTTGGGTGTTTTGACTAAGGCTCGTCGTGACAAGGTCATTTTATTTTTTTTGGTCTCGTCTTAACGTGGGGGTTCAACTTGTCCACGTCTCCTGCTCGTTCAAGTTCCAAAGCCGTTACGTCACGACTTATTGCTACATGATCCTTCCCGACATTGTGATATGCGATCCTCATTGTGACGATGTGATAATTCTTGTCATGACATCAGCATTTATTTGCACCTCATTGGGCCAACTCGTCATGACATTGGATGGTCACATTAAGATGTGGGGGATGCTCGTCGTGACAAAGCACATTTCCTCATTACGACATCACCATATATTTCGGCCTTTCCCATACACATAATTTCAACTTATCGATTCGTTAGTTTTCCCCCTTCATAAGCTCAACCACCACTTTGTAAAATACGTAAAATGATCTAAATATGAATTTTAAATAAACAAATTAAAAGCAATCAAATTAAAATTTAAAATAAGAAGAAATTCAAATGATAAGCTCTTTTTTCAAAATCGAGACGATTTGTATCACCACTGAAAAAAACTTCAGCTGGTTCTTGACACTTTATTCAATGTTTGTTCCACTTTCGATGTATTCAAACCAGTAGTTTCAATAGGTTCTATCAATATCGCCTTATTTTTATTGACATGACATTCACATTATGAGCCATTTGACGTTAAATTTGAGCCTGTTTTGAGGTATTATTACCTCGAGCATTTTTACCTCAATGTCGCATGAGGATCTGTTAACCTGATCTTTGTCGTTATCATCAAATGAGAATGATATGAACTCCTCAAATACTTTAGATGACATCCCCTCTAGTATGGCCGGAAAGTGTCTCGACTCATCGACACTTTCATTCAGACTTGGTTTAAGCTCAATGTTAGTGGTCAATTCTACTTCAACATCTACTACTACGCACAACTAAGTCAATTGGATTGAAGGCATCATCTATTATTTGTAATTCATCTTTATGGTCTCCAGATCCAAACACTTGTTGACTATTTGATGGGCGTCGAACCACCAAATATAATTCCTACAAAATAACTCTAATTAGTAGTAGAGTGGTAGTAGGGTCGAGTCCACAAGGATTGGATGCGATAATCGACTTCTGTGTATAGCTTATGATCAGATTGTCTGTCGTGTTGAAGGTCGTGGCAATAGTCATGCCCACGACTCCAATCGTACCTGCAAAAATTAGAAATAAAAGTAAATCGGGATTTTTGAAATGTTTAGAAAGTAGATAACTGAAACAGCATAAACAATTAATTAAATAAATTTGAAAATAAATTCAAAATTTTGCAACAGATAAAATAAGCCTTAGCCTTAGACTCGGTCAATTCCGTGTTAAGAATCGATCCTCGAAAATTAATCTTCTCCTCCAATCGATAAGATGATTATAGCAGTTAAGAACGTCCTAACCACCAATTCTTCCTCTAGTAGCTGGTTATGGTACGACCTGCAAACCAACCTTTACCGATTATCTAACCGAGATACACGTGTTCCCGATTCAAGATTCCTGCAGCCTTCCGTTCTGAAGAACCCAACTCGAATTAACGACCTCAAGCGCGTGGGTCGTTTAAACCCGATCACCTCTTCCTCGATTTTTTCTCAAAAATCCAAATACAGCACGGCCGACTCGAATCTCCAACTGTAAGCAAACACGACTCCAACCCAACGTGCACTTTGACTTGAAATCAAATTCAACTTTAAGGGATGATTGGACTATCCCGATACTTAGGAAAAAGGTGAATACAGATTGGAAGGATTTTAGGCGTGAGTACGAATCTCACAATTCTAGACCGGAAAGAACACCGGCCTAAAGCTAAGAAAGAATTTAGTTAAGCATGAAATTGTTCATGCTTTGTGAGCTTGGAGAGAAATTTGGGGATTATGGTGAAGAAATGAATGGAAAGGACTTGTAGAGCAATTGGCCCAATTATGGAAAAGAAACAAAAATTGGAGACAATGCTACAAAATAAAACGTCAAATTGAAGAGAAAAAAAATGATATTCCAATTCCAAATTGAAAAAGGAAATACAAGAGAGAGAGTAATTCTATTCCAAGTAGAAGTAGGAATACAAATTAATGGATGATTTTCTAAGAACTAAAAGCCCCTATTTATATACATGGGGTTTACTAAAAATAGCTTAACCTAAATTAATAAAATAAAATAAAATAAAAATAAATAATAAAATAAAATAAAATAAAATAAAATAAAACAAAATAAAATCTTTCTATTTTTAGCTTTTTACAAAGTCAAAATATATAATAAATCCTTGGCTTTCTCCATCTTTTTGATTTGGCCCCGATTCAATGATATGTCTTTCAATTTGACCTCTTTTTGCTCGTTTTTGACCAATTGCATCCCTGACAAAATTAAATCATAAAAACACCAATTAAGAAGGGATTAATTCAGAAATAAACCAAATTAAACACAAGAATCATGTAAATTAATATGTTTATCAACTCCCCCTACTTAGCTCATGCTTGCCCTCAAGCATGTTTGTTCTTTCAAACATTAAATTTGTTCTACAATTTATTAAAAATCGAGCCTCTTTCCGCATATAAAATCAATGTAAACAACTTAGGCAAAAATAAATAAATGCTCAAGATATAAAGTTTGATCAACAAGTGTCATAAGGTTGAAATATGTGAACTAAATAATTTCATTAAATTGAGTTTGAATCCAATAATTTGCAAGGCTTTTATTAATTAACTACGCATTAGAAAAATAAAATTATTGACCTGGTCAAACCTTTTTACGCGAACTAGGATGACAACCCAAGCACCCTAAATAGTCTTAAAATTTTATTTATTTATTTATTTTTGTAAAGGCTCAGTTAGCGGAATGTTTATAAGTTATCGACTTGTCACTCGAACCTTTTTACGCAAGATAAGATGACAACCCAAGCAACTTACCCCGGTTACTCAATCCGGTCACATTTTTGAAACTTCACTCATAACTTGAACCTTTATTAATTTACTTATTTATTCATGCACAAGCGAATATATTTTCCAAACAATCAATTTATACGAAAAACTTAGCTATATATATCAACTTTAAAACACAAATATCGACTAATCTATATATATGAACATTTTAATTCAAAATTTTCCCAATTGTTCCAATTAACTAAGTATGAGATTAAAGGTTCAATGTTTAAAAAAACTATTGAATGAATTTAACGTAAGATTGAACACATGCAAAAGAGAGACATGCAGCAAAAATCATGCATATTTACCATCCATCCCCCCTGCTTAATTAATGCTTGTCCTCAAGCATATATTATATGAAATAAAAGTCAGCAGCCCAAATAAAAAAAGAAAAAGTTAAAGAACACTCCCCCATATAGTTAATGACGTGGTTGATGTTGAGAGTAACGATTCTGCAGGATGTCGAGAATTGTGGAAACTTAGGTTTCCATTGTTCCAAATCGAGCTTCGATTCGGCTTAAACGGGCTTCTACAGTCAGAGGTTTTTCCTCTTGTTCTCGAGTAGCAAAATGTGGGCGTTGGCAAAAAACCATATTCCCACGAGTAGTCCGTGTACTTGGAGGAACAAAATAACACGCAGTAGGGGTGCCGGCAAGCAAACCCATAGAATTCAAACAATATTTATCTAGACTATCCATATGATACGCACATGTCAAGGATGAGAAATCGATTTCAGAAGGAAAAAGTATAAAGGTTAAGTTCGTAATATACGACCCAAGTATTAGAGGACAATTACAACGCAAAACAGCATTAAAATTTCGTGCAAACCAATATCCTAAATTAAATTTATAACCGGAATGCATACACCACAAGAAAAACAATTCAGTTCTCGTTAAAATAGAGGATGAATTGTTTCATCCTGAAAAACTAAATGCCAAGAATCGGTGAATAAATCTTAAAGCAGGTTCATGCACCAATAAGTCTTTTGTGGTTTTCGGATTATAAAGTTGATTAGAATTGGTTAAAACACAATAAGCATCTTGAGCATTAAAGTTGTTTAGAATGTCTAACAGAGCAGTATGATAGGAATCGGACTGAATATTGTTAGGGTCAACGAAACCCATGGCAATATTAAAATCAGATATCAATATTCGAAAGTCCTTTCCAAGCAGACGAGAACAGACAATGCTTTGTGTTTCAATTGTCTGTAATGCATTAATATTGAAGCTAAATGTGGTGTAAAACTCATAGATCAACTCATAATATGCATGACAAGAAATATTTGTAAAGGAGCTCCAACCAATAGCATCAAAATAATTAATCACAGCATCATAAATATCAACATATTAAGAGTGGTGGAATCGATTTGCTTACAGACCGAGATTGGACGTTATCGAATGTCGTCGTATCGTGTGTGATGCTCTATGGCCGAAAAATCCAAAAAACCTCGCAATCGTCCTTCGGTGGGAATAACGTTTGCACAACCTCATCTATTACGCTGACCATTTCGTGTTGGTCAAACGTATTCGTTGGGAGAGTCGGGTGGACTTAAATTTTTAGCAGCGTCAGTACTGCTGTCTGGTGGTGTCGTTGGTTCACGTGCCTGTTGTCGACGATTTCAAGTAGCAGACGATCGTGTTTGGCATAGGGAAGCACGTTCATTCGCAGATGGGTCGACATGGTCGCTAGACGTTCGGGCCTCGTCTGAATTACCTGCATGATATGTAAGTAAAGGTAAAGTCGATTTAGGGTTAGGGGTCGACCTTTCAGGACTATCGGAGCTGCTTTCTGAGTGTTCTGGTTCAACCGGAGTCGAACGTTATTGGTAACGTGCTCTCATCGGTAGGGCCGTTCGTCTAGGAGAAGGTAGAGGAGGTTCATCATCGGCTATCTCGACGACTGGAGGTTCCGAAAATCGATGTCGATTTCGATTGAGGGAGATTGAAAAGTTTTTGGCCATTTGGTTCCGTGTTTGAACCATGGTCCCGGTCGTAGCGTAAAAAATAGACGTTTCAGACGGTTTCGGCCATTCAATGACGACGGCGCGTACGGCGACAGTGACGGTAGGTAGTGCGATTTTGGTCGATTTTTTTTAAATGTTGATGGTGGGGTTATCGATGTTGGTGTCGGTTAATGTGCTGGGTGGGCGTTTCAAAGAAAAAAAAGCCAAAAGAATGTGCAGCGGCACACGGCGTTGGGGGTCTCGGTCAGCGATGATGGTGCAACGTGGGAGTAAAGTTGCTATTCAGCCGTGGTTCGGCAGTAGGCAAGTCATTGGACAGTGTAGGGTAAGAGGAAAAATGAAATAAAAATGGAGGTGCGGCGTGGGTGTGGTTCGTCGATGGTGGCACAGTGCAAGGTCGGATACGGGTTGTGACGACAGCGTAGGGACTTGTTTGACGGTGCTTCGGCGTAGAAGGGGGCTGGCGAACGGTGGTGTTGGGTTTAGGAGAAGGTTACGAAAGAGAAAAAAGGAAATGGGGGTGGGATGTTGGTTCTCTCGACGGCAGTAGCGGCTGGATCGGCGAAGGCATGGGGTGAGGTCGGCTAAGGGGTGCGACGGTGGTGGTCGGCGATGAGGAGTGTGACGGGGGCGGCATGGCTTGGTGTTGGGCTTAGGTATTTGTTTTGAAGAAGATGAAAAAGATGGAGAAGATGGGGAATTAGGGATTGGGGTGTTCTAATTTTATTTTTAATTTTTTTATTTGGTTTATTTTAGGTTGGGTGGGGTAATTGAGTTAGGTGTTGGTTTTTGGGCCAACCTTTCGGTATTGGGTTTATGTAAGTATTGGGTGTGGTTGGTTTGTTTGGGTAAGTGATTTAATTGGGTTAGGTTGATGGATGTGGGTATTGGTGGGTGATTTGGTAATTGGGTTTAAGGGAAGTGGGTAATTGGACTTGGGTTGGGATTTATGAGGGTTAGGATTTTTTTTCTTTTCACTATTACCAAATTAGCAAGTCATGCCCACACCACCATCATTGTTCGTCGTCTTGAAAATTCATGACCTCCATAGAGTTCCTAAAAACATCAATTTGAACTAAATTAAATAAAAATTTACTTATTTACACCCTAAATTCTACTTAAACTAATAAATAAATAAATAAAAATAAATGAAGATAAATTTGGGTTGCCTCCCAAAAAGCGCTTTTTTAACATCGTTAGCTCGACGACCTGGAAATTTATTCAGTCGGCTCCTTGAATACTAATTCCTTAACCAAGTGGACTTGAAAGTTTTCATAAAAATGCTTTAATCGCTGCCCGTTGACTTTGAAATTTTTTTTGGATTTTTCGCTTTTAACCTCGACTGCGCCATGCGAAAATACGTGAGTAACAATAAAAAGCCCTAACCACTTAGTCCGAAGCTTACCTGTAAAAATTCTCAACGTAGGGTCATAAAGTAATACTTTCTGTCCTACCATAAATTGTTTGCGGTTTATCTTTTGGTCATGGTACGCTTTGACCTTATCTTTGTAAATTTGGGCACTCTAATACGCTTCTCGTCGAATTTCCTCAAGTTCATGGATATTTAATTTACGATGCTTACCTGCAGCTTCCAATTCCATGTTGCATAGTTTGACCACCCAAAACGCCTTATGTTCCAGCTCAACAGGAAGATGACACGGTTTACCAAAAATTAGTCGATAAGAAGACATACCTATGGGTCCTTTATAAGTTGTTCGGTATGCCCACAATGCATCGTTAAGTCACAAACTCCAGTCTTTTCTATTTGGCTTAACGGTCTTCTCTAGAATCAACTTGATTTCTCGATTCGACACTTCCGCCTGACCGTTCGATTGTGGGTGATAAGCTGTAGCGACTCGTTGCACCACTCCATATTTTTTCAAGAGGTATTAATTACTTTGTTGCAAAAATGCATCCCTCGATCGCTGATCAAAGCTCATGGTGTGCCAAACCTGGAAAAAATATAACTTTTTAGAAAATCGACTACTTTTTTGGCATCAGCACGACGAGTGGCTTTTGCTTCTATCCATTTTGACACATAGTCAACAGCAAGTAAAATATAAACATTACAGAACGATGAGACAAAAGGGCCCATAAAATCAATTCCCCATATATCGAAAATTTCACAGACATGTACAGGGTTTAGAGGCATTTCATTTTTTTGGCTCAAGTTTCCTACCTTTTGACACTTTTCACAAGTTTTACAAAACAGATATGCGTCACGAAAAATATTTGGCCAATATAGTCCACATTCAAGTATTTATGCGCAGTTTGTTTGGGGCCAAAATGTCCACCGCATGCATAAGAATGACAAAAGGATAAAATTGATGTTACCTCAGTTTCAGGAATGCATCGACGAATTACCTTGTCAGAACAGTACTTCCAAAGATAGGGGTCGTCCCAAATATAGTATCGAGACTCATGTTTGATCTTGTCTTTTTCAAATCGTTAAAGGTTAGGAGAGACCATACCTATAGCAAGATAATTCACCATGTCTGCATACCAAGGAAAAATCGTCTGGGCAACAAGTAAGTTTTCATCCGAAAAATCATCTTTAAGTGGTGTTACTTCCGTTGATGGAGGAATTTGGCTCAGATGGTCAGCCACCAAATTTTCACGTCTTTTTTTATCTTTTATTTCGAGATTGAATTCTAGCAGAAGTAGTATCCACCTTATAAGTCTCGGTTTTGCTTCCTTCTTCCCGATCAGATATTTGAGGGCTACATGATCAGAAAAAACCACAATCTTAGTTCCTAATAAATATGAACGAAATTTTTCTAAGGCAAAGACTATAGCTAGAAACTCCTTTTCAGTGGTTGAATAATTGATTTGGGCAGCGACCAAAGTTTTAGAGGCATAGGAGATGACGTGTGGTTCCTTCTCGATCCTTTGTCCAAGGACTACTCCCATGCTATGGTCACTAGCATCGCACATTATCTCGAAAGGATAACTCCAATTTGGTGGTTGAACAATAGGTGCCAAAACGAGCTTATGTTTAAGTGTGTCAAACTCTTCTCTGCACGATTGATCAAACTCGAATTCCTTGTCTTTCTGTAATAGGTGGTAGAGAGGTTGCGCAAGTTTTGAAAAGTCCTTAATGAACCATCTGTAGAAACCTGCATGACCAAGGAAAGATCGAATCTCCCTCATAGTTATGGGGTATGGTAGTGAGTTAATGATGTCGATTTTTGCTTTATCGACAGAAATTGCCTCAGCAGAAATAATATGACCTAGAACTAATCCCTTGTCTACCATAAAATGACATTTCTCATAATTTAGAACAAGATTAAATTCTAAGCATCTTTTCAAAATTTTTGCAAGATTAGTCAGACATACCTCGAAGGACTCACCATATACAGTGAAGTCGTCCATGAACACCTCAATTATTTTCTCAACGTAGTCCAAAAATATGCTTACCATGCACCTCTGAAAAGTGGCTGGTGTGTTACAGAGTCCAAACGGCATCTATCTGTAAGTGAATGTGCCAAATGGGCACGTAAACGTCGTCTTCTCCAGATCCTCCGGTGCCACTGGAATCTGAAAAAAACCTGAGTAACCATCAAGACAACAATAGTAAGACTTTCCAGCTAATCATTCTAACATCTAGTCAATAAAAGGAAGTGGAAAGTGATCTTTTCGAGTTAAGGAATTCAACTTCCTGTAATCAATACAGACTCTCCAGCCGTTTTGGACTCGAGTGGGAACCATCTCACCTGTCGAATTCTTAATTACGGTCACACCGATCTTTTTTGGGACTACGTGGACTGGCGTCAAGTAGCTTTTGGACCTCTTTTCTCACTACTTCCATCATATGCTGGTTGAGACGCCTTTGAGGCTCTCTTTTGGGAATAACATTATCGACAACCTGAATTTTGTGCATGCAAGTTGATGGACTCAATCCCTTGATGTCGGCTATTGTCCACTCGATTACCTCTTTATAGTCCCTATGGACTCGTACCAAATTTTCTTCTTCTACCCTCGAGAGTTTACTCGAGATTATCACCGGTAGTGTATTTCTTTCACCGAGAAAAGCATACTTCAAGTGGCTTGGGAGCGGTTTGAGTTCCAACTTTGGAGCTTACAAAACAGATGGTACGAGCTTAGTCTATAATGGAGTTAATTCAAGAAATTTACCTGGGTTCCTCCATTGTTGTGCCTCCATATGAGCCACTGTTTCATGAACCGAATCTTCAAAGTTTATCCATTCCTCCAGTTCCTTAATGGCATCTAAGTCCAGAATTCTACATAGAACGGTTCATAATTCGTCCTCATCATGATATTCTAAGCATAATTCAGTTAAGGGATCAATTATATCAATGTTAGAAATGTTAGAAATCAGGCTAGGACGATTCATGGCCTCATAGACATTGAATTTCACCACATCTCCATCGAACTCCATAGTGAGTATCCCACTTCGTACATCAATCTTTGTTTGAGCGGTACTCAAAAATAGACTCTCGAGAAGTATGTTAGATGAATTGGCTGAATTGTCATCCTCCATATCGATAATGTAGAAGTCTGTAGGAAATATTAGCTCGTTTACCTTGACAAGAACGTCCTCTAATACTCCCTCTGGATGTACCACAGATCTATCTGCAAGCTGGATTATCACACCTGTTTCCTTTAAAGGACCCACGTTAAGTAGTTTATAAATTGACAAAGGCATAACATTAATTGATGCGCCTAAGTCACACATTGCTTTTTTAATACCAACACTACCTATTTTACAGGATATGGAAAACATTCATTGGTCCTTACATTTGGGTGGTATTTTCTGTTGCAGAACGGCGGAGACATTCTCTCCGACACTTACCTTTTCATTTCCAGGAGTTTCCTTTTACTTGTGCATAATTCTTTCAAGAATTTGGCATATCGTGGGATCTGCTTGATCACGTCAAGAAAAGGTATGTTGATTTCTATCTTTCGGAAAGTGTCGAGGATCTCTTTCTCATCTCGCTCCTTCTTACATTGGACAAGTCGTCCAGGAAACGGAGGTGGTACTGTAAATGAATTTTGTGGTGCTGACTCCACTGGAGCCTCTGTGTCAAGTTTCTCCCTAGCTTGACTCACATCGTGGGCGCGACAAGTGTCGTGGCAGTGACTTGTGTCAGGTACGGGCTCCAAAACCTTCCCACTACTAAGAAAGAACACCGGCCTAAAGCTAAGAAAGAATTTAGTTAAGCATGAAATTGTTCATGCTTTGTGAGCTTGGAGAGAAATTTTGGGATTATGGTGAAGAAATGAATGGAAAGGACTTGTAGAGCAATTGGCCCAATTATGGAAAAGAAACAAAAATTGGAGACAATGCTACAAAATAAAATGTCAAATTGAAGAGAAAAAAATGATATTCCAACTCCAAATTGAAAAAGGAAATACAAGAGAGAGAGCAATTCTATTCCAAGTAGAAGTAGGAATACAAATTAATGGATGATTTTCTAAGAACTAAAAGCCCCTATTTATATACATGGGGTTTACAAAAAATATCTTAACCTAAATTAATAAAATCAAATAAAATAAAAATAAATAATAAAAATAAAATAAAATAAAATAAAACAAAACAAAATCTTTCTATTTTTAGCTTTTTACAAAGTCAAAATATATAATGAATCCTTGGCTTTCTCCATCTTTTTGATTTGGCCTCGATTCAATGATATGTTTTTCAATTTGACCATTTTTTGCTCGTTTTTGACCAATTGCATCCCTGACAAAATTAAATCATAAAGACACCAATTAAGTAGGGATTAATTCAGAAATAAACCAAATTAAACACAAGAATCATGTAAATTAATATGTTTATCACTATTATTGCCTTATTCAAAGTGATCGATGACAGTGTCGTGGTCCACATGATCAAGGTTGGGAACATAATACATGACTTCTTCCAATGGAGTCATTTCTTTGTATCTTCATTAGAGTAGTTCTATCATGAGCGATATTTAGTTTAACATAATCTTCCATTGATGGTGTTCTCCCTTCGACTATTCGAATATAGGTTACCTAATTGTTGCGTGTGAGGATATCTCATACGAATCACAAAAGAACTCATCTGGATAATTGAGTATATCATTTTCTTGGTCATGATAATCATAAGGTGCTTTTTAAGAATTCTTGTTTTCTCTACATCCTCCCTCATAATTCCATTTGTTTATCGAGGCTCCGGTCAATCGTCTTGATCTTTGAGTGCTCATATGTTGCTCATACAAGTTCCTATATATATTGTCATCCATGATTTAATTCAACTCTTGTTGAATTAAATATTTGAGCATCTTGTATTCTACATCATGACTCCACTGGTTCGTTGAAGCTTTGAACATTTAACTTGATCCTTGTAACAACCCATTTTATAATGGTGTCAAAAATAGTAATTTTGGAACCACAAATCTGATGTGCTTGTCCATAAATATTAATTATTAAATATTTACGAGGTCATTAGTGCCATATTTAAATTTGGTTAAGAAATTTTATCATTTGGATAGCTAATTAAGGAAAAAGGACTACATCGTAAAAGACATAAATTTTAGTGATAAATCTTGAAAAGAGTTATATTTCATACCTTTAGACCTAGCTAATTTCTTATACTTAAGTACATTTTTTACATTTTAGAACATTTTAGTTAGCATTTTTAATATTGCATTAGGACTTGGAATGTGCTAGAACTAAGTGCTTTTAATCGCTTGTGGTGGAGTTTTTTGTGTTGGTGTGGCAGGAACATGTTTTAGAACGAGGAAATAAAGGAGTGAAGTTTTGTCAGGGCAAAGTGCAGACAGTTTGCCAGCACGAATGCCGTGGCAATGCTGGGAATACCAAGTTAACATTTTTCGCGCAGCAGTTCAAATTCAAATTCAAACTTGTACTAGATAAACCCCCTAAAAGAGGAGAAGATAATCATGAGCTGTTAGCCAACCCTATCCTAATCTATCTATAAAAACCAATGAAGGAGATCTCACAAACAACGAAGAAAAAGTGAGAGAGATCCTTAGGCGTGAATAAGGGTTCGACTGCGTAAAAAATAGGAAGTCAAAGGCAATCCTTCTTAGCCATCACAAGGACATTGTGCTGCCAAAGTGTGGACTGGGCAAGCAAGAGCTGCTTCCCAAAGTTCTTCCATTATTTTCTTCAAAATATTAAATTGTAGTAGTTGAACATGATGTCGGATAATATTTTGGTTTGGAATTTTAATCCCCAGCCCATTAACTAAATCTCATAGGGTTGGGATTACTTTCAATGAAATCTTAAGTTGTTTATGAATGTCGTATATATCTCATTTACTTTACTATTTCATTTTATTTTTCTTATTTCTTAACTAAAATGCAATGATCTCTAGACATAGAAGGTTGTTTGCATGCTAAAAACTAAGTCTAATTCCAAAAAGGGTTGGATTGGTTGGATTAAAGTTAAATGAAATGAGCAAGTATTCGTTTGACACTTGTAATCGACTCTAGACATAGAGTCGCGATCATATTGAAGGAACCCATGCAAGATATCTAAAAAGCCTATAGACACAAGCAAGGTAACTTGAGGTTTTTTTCCTCACGAGAGGCAGGCCATTTTAGAACTCTTCTGTGCAGTAAAGTAGATATGATTTTTCCAAGGCATTATTGACAGTAAGGTTCAATTCTAGGTAATCACAACCTTTCCAAATCAACATTTCTCTATCGTTATTATTTGTCATAGTATCTTTGTCAAAGCATATTTAGTTGTCTATTTCTTTATTTATAATCTATTTGGATAATCACTCTAGTTATTTCCATTACATTTCTACTTTCACTTTTGCCATAGCATTTCCAGTTATTCATTAATATCACGTATTGCTTACATTATTACTCCACTAATTGCCACTGCATACTTATCATAGCTTTACCATAACATTAATAGCATGTTATCATAATAACTTGACCACTTTTGTGTCTCAATCCAATCCTCGTGGGAACGATACTCACTCATCACTTTATTACTTGAACCAACTTGTATACTTGCACAAAATCACATATCATTTCAAATGCGATAGTTAGCTCATATTTTAAAAGGTACTAATTAGTCATAGAATAGAGTAATGGTCGATTAATATAGTAATTAGACCATAAGGAGTGGTGGTTGATGATTATGGACATATAATTGTTAATACTTGAATAGACTTAATAAGGGTATAATGGTAATTAAGTTATAAAAAGGACTTAAAGTAAAAGATAACCTAAAATAAAACAAAATCATAACTTTCTTCATGCTTCAATCAAAATTAGAAAAAGAAGCAGCCATTGCTAAAGTGCTAAGTTCGGCTAGGATAAGGTTTAAGCATGTAAGTGATCTTTGATCCCGTTTTTTGAAATTACTATGTTTTTGAGCTCATATTAGCTTAACCTAGCTAACCCGAGGACTAATTTTTAAAATTATCAAACATTATAAATGTTTCCATTAATGAGTTAAGTTGTTCTTTGAAGTTTATGAAAGATTATTAAGTTTTGTTCTTAGATTGGACTATTTTATAAAGTAGTTTTCGATGGTTTTAACGTAATAGGACTAAATTGTTAAAATGGTCAAAGTAATAGGGGCTGTGGTAAGACTCTAGAGGGTTCAACTAAGCTTAGAATTAGCTAAAAATGGTTGATTTGCCTGTTTAAGGCTTAGGGACTAATTGAATAAAAGGGAAAAGTTGAGGGTAATTTTGTAAAATGGTAATAAAAGACTAAATTGCATAAAATGATTGAATTTTGTTGTTGATTTAGTAAATTGAATGAGTTAAAATTGTAGTAGCCCAATTTCATCCAGCCCAACAAAAAAAAGAAAATAAATAAAAATAAATAGAGTCCATTAAAAGTCTATTTACAAATACAAAAAAAAAACCACGAAACACACGGGCCGAAATAAGGGAAATGGGCGTACTTATTTTACTATTATTTTTCTTTTTCTTTTTATTTCTATTTCATTTAAAATTCCATTGTCTTTTATTTATTTTTGAAGACTTCTATGTTATATTACAAACTCTGCTTATCCTTATGATTATTATCGAATTATCCCTTAATTCTCCTTCACAGTGGTGTTTACTTCCTTAGAATTATGCCTTTCATAAGCTTTACCTACAATTCTCACTCTCGCTAATTCAAGGATTTCATCCACAATTTCAAGGCAGTTTCGCTTCTCTCCTTCTTTTGATATTATCTTAATATTGATATTATATATCTTTGTACATTGAGGACAATGTACATCATAAGTGTGGGGAGGTTATTTATGTGATTATCAAAAAATCCCTGAATTTTTATCTTGTTCTCAAATAATTTTCTCATATCATTATTGGAGTAAATTTTGATTGATTTATGATTCTTATTGATATGTTCTAAATCAAATTATAGGTAACTGTACATTGATTGTTTAAACTTTAAGACATTAGAGAATTGAGTATGATTAGTTGAAACTTTTGAGAATTAAAATTACTAGGTTATTTCCCTGATTTGAGGTATTATCTTGAAATTCTGAATTTACAAGATTGACATCAAATATCTATAATTTCTATGAGATTTTGAGCCTTTTAGAGCATATATTCTTCTTGCTCACTGATTTTATTAATCATAAGTGTGTCAACATTAATTTTTTATTCTAGAACTTACATCGATTATACATGTCGAGACCACACCATTGATTTGATATACTAAAATGATAAAGGCACTTAGGTTTTAACCCATTTTTTTCCTCACAAAAAGCCTACCTACACAATTGACCTTTAGTGAACCCCTTTGAGCTTAACAAACTATTTTTTTTTTTAATTTACCTAAATTTTAACCCATAACTTAACCCTTTTTAATTCATTAAGAATTTTTCCCATGTTTATTAATTCCCTTTTTATCGAGATTTAATTTGAATTATTACCTAGCTAGGTTCGCTCTTTTTAGTCCCTGAATTATTTCTTATTATGTACTTTCTACATTTATTGATTTGTTCTTAAAAAAATATATATATACATACATATTAGTAGTAATTCTTTGTTTTTGAGCTTAAGTATTTAATTCCATATTCTGAGATGAAGCTCATGTTTATTCAATTGATGTTAGTTGATTTTCCAATTAGGTAATTCATCAAGTTAATCTCGATTCTAACCGTTTCTTTTTAGCCTTTATCCAAACCTTTAACATAAAGCCCCGTTACAACCCGTCGAAGACCTTTTGATTTGTGTATCACCTCATCTATAGTGGTGGAGATTTGATTTTCATGCAAGCCTATGGTAACAACACTTCATATTTGACTAATAAGTGCTTAATTTGAACCTTAAACACATCGAGTGATTTGAGTGAACCTTTAGTGAGGATGTCAACCATCGTCAATTTGGAATCAAAGATAATTACTTAGATAAAGGGGAATGCCTATAATTTTTATGATTAAAATGCTCGACTTTGACTATTTGAAACTTTAATGTTCTTTTAGTTAAATTTTCAATGCATGACTACTTGTGGATTATTTTGAGACATTATTAATAAGAATTATAAGTTGAGAAGAATTTATTTTGGTTGTGAGTTGAGGATTTTGCTTGAGGACAAGCAAACGCTTAAGTGTGGGGGTATTTGATAAGTCGTAATTTATACATATTTTTATCTCATGCTTAGCATATTTTTGGATGAATTATCATTAGATTTGTGGAATTCGATGCTCCTAATCCTTTAATTTCATGTTTTATACTTAGGTGAGCATAGGAGAGTAAAAAGAGCGAGAAATAGACCAAAAACGGAGAAAATGGGTCAACATGGGAAATCAACACGGCCTGGACTTCCTCACACAGACAACACAGCCGTGTCTAGTTAGCAGACTCTAAACACGGCCTAAGCCACCTCACACGAGCGTGTCACACGGACGTGTCTCTGTCGAGCCCAAGTCTAGCCCAAGTCTAGTCCTATTCGGAAAAGGCCACTCTTGAGGGTTTTGAAGCATTCTAAAGCCTATATAAACACCCCAGGAGGTACCTAGAAAGGACACACGGAGTAGGAGGCAAGGAATTAGTCGAAGAAAGCCGATTGATCCATCTCAGAAGCCGGATTCTCCTTCAAGACTATAGATCTCCCTTCAATTTCCTTCAGGGGTTTTTGGGTTTTCTTTATGTTTTGTTATTATTATTCTTCTGAGATGTTTCCTTTTACACTTATGAACTAAGTCTTCTAAATACCTAAGGGGAATGAAACCTAAGATGGATCTTGTTATTATTTTCTGAATTATATGATAAATACTTGATTTGTTCTTAATTCTTGTTTTAATATTCCAGGATATTGATTCAAGTTTTGATGTGCTTATTCAGAGGAGCAAAAGTCCATTTCTAAGAGTAGATCTAGCATAATTAAGTGGAGTTGATTGCACCCCTAGACATAGGGCGACATAAATTTGTCGGATTAGGGTCAGACCTAATAAGGGAATCCATAGATCGAGTTAATACAATACTAAGGGTTTTAATTAGAAAGAGATTTCAATTAATCAACCTAGGGTTAGACGTTGTTAGTCTTGAGAGAGATAATAATATAAATTAGGGATTTCTACGAATCAAGTCAAGTGAATAAATCGTCTAATTCAGAATCAAGTAACAAGTGAAGTCTAGGTGGATTTTTCCTTGGGTATTGTCCAAATCAATCAGTTTTCCCAAAAGTATTTCCCCAATTTTCTTCTCGTGCATTCTTAGTTTAGTTAATTAGTTTAGATTAAGTAAATCCCCTTATTTTTAGGCTAGATAATAAAAAGAAAGTTAATACTAGTACTTTTAGTTCCTGTGGGTTTGACATTCAAGTCTTGCTATAAACTATACTATTGTTCGATAGGTGCACTTGCCTTCATCGTGATAATAGTTAGTTTTCAAGTACGATCAATCATAAATATAAAACTTATCACGCATACATCAATCACCCTTGGTACCACAACATATTGCAATACATAAAGAACTATGAATACCTTAAGCAAGCAACCGAGAATGATAAAAGGATGCTAAGAAGGCTGGACAACGAGTATGTCCTAGATGGGGAGGTTCTATACAAAATAAGAAAGGATCAAGTGTTACTAAGGTGTATAGATGATGTTGAGGCCAAGAAAATCCTGGAAGAAATCCATGAGGGTGTTTGTGGAACATATTCTAATGGTTTTACAATGACCAAACAAATCATGAGATTCGGCTATTATTAGCCACCATGGAGGGGGATTGTATTAATTATGCCAAGAAATGTCATAAATGTCAAATTTATGAAGACAAAATTCATGTGTCGCCTTCACCTCTTCATGTTATGACTTCAGCATGACCTTTCTTTATGTGGGGCATGGATATCATTAGGCCAGTCTTGCCAAAAGCTTCTAATGGACATCGATTCATCTTTGTGGTCATCAATTACTTCACCAAATGGGTAAAAGCCGCTTCTTATGTTAATTTCACAAAGTTTGAAGTTAGAAAATTCTTAAAGAAAGAGATCATATGTCGATATGGAAAGCTAAAAAGGATCATATCTGACAATGCATTAAATTTGTACAACATCACGATAGCGGAGGTCTGTTGTGACATCCCTAATTTGACCCTAGTCGAGATGTGGTTTCGGGACCACAAAACCGAGTCACAAAAATTCATTTTAATTTTAATTGCATATATTTATGTGTGATAGTGTATGTAGGAAAAATTAAAAGTCTCAATTTAGTCTTAGGAATGTAAATTTTTCTTGAAAGGACTTAGTTGAAAAATTTAGAAAAGATAGTAGGTAATTTGTAAGGATCCAAAAACAATGAGGTGAGAAAGCTTGGGTTTGCATGTCAATTTACGCTTAAAGCATGTAGTGGCCAGCCATGAAATGATGCTATTCCACTAAGTCAAATTAAAAACAATTTTAATTGGCAAATGATGTAATAAATTTATAAGAAAAAGATGAATAAAATAAGAAATAAAGGTAAGAGTGTGTTCATCTTCCTTACCTTCTTGCAAAGCCGAAACAAAAGGGGAAAGAGGAAGGAATTTGTCTAGGGCATTCGGCTATCTTGGAGGTTAAATAAGGTAGGAATTCATGTTATTTCTATTGATTTTTATGAGAATCTAGTAGTAGTCAAGCTCTTATTGTAACCCATATGTTGATTTTTTCTTTAGTTTTGGTGACAAATTGTGCATACGGTATTATTGGATAAATGCTAAAAGGATGGTGTTTTGATGTTTGGATAGAAATATTAGAAAGGGGAAAATATGAGCTACCTAAATAGATATATGTGAATTTAAAAGATGGTATGAACAAATGTGGAGTTTTGCTAGTTTAGGATTATTCGGCCAAGTGTTTATGTGGTGGAAATTAAGTGTTAAATGAAATGAAAATGATATTATATGGGGGTATGTATATTCGGCCATATGAGTAAATATATAGATGATGTTAAATTTGATTATGTATAATGGGCCATATAGGGTACACATTGTGATATTAACTTTAATTCTCTATAATTGATCAAGTGGGTGATATTGGTTTATATGGTTGAATTTGATTTATGAATATGTACCTTGAAATAAAATATATCATAGACTATGTTACTTTGGAAGTAAGAATGCATTCGGCCTTGAGACAATTTATAAGTATTAGTTAAGGTTCTAATGTTTTGAACAAGAATGGTTGTAAGATGAAACGAAAATTATTAAAATATATATGAGTAATTAACAAGGGTGGTTGCCGTGTATATAATATTTATGTGTGTTTTATTGAAATATTTATTGGGTTAATTATAGTAATTGGATCTTAGGTGATCAATAGCCGAATGGCTTAAAGTTAGTAAAAAGCATAAGGTGAATAAAAATCAAATGTTGTCGTATGATTCTTTTGATATGAAACTATTAATGTTATGGGATATAAATAACTAGCAAGGTAATTAAACTAGTTAATTTATTTATTTAAGCTCAAGAACCCAAAGGAGGAGAATCAAGCAAGGGCAAAACAAAGTGTATCGAGTAGTCGTTTGGAACTGTTTCATCCGACATAAAGTAAGTCTTTGAGTAATGGAACTTAGCTTAAGATTTGATAAACGATGATATATATTTATATGAACATAATAAATAAAATGTGACCTAATGGTTCTACTTGAATTACATATTGAAATAAATAAGTTTCTAGCATATAATTTTAGTTATAATGAAGAATGATATGGAATACGGGTAAAGATGGGACTATGAATTGGTGTAATTACCTATAGTAAAATGATAAGGAATAAGTTACTTCTATGAGCCTTAGCCGATTGGTTATTAGAAAAGTGATATCTAAATTATGATTTGTATGTGATAATAAGAAGTACTTATATATGATGATATGTTTTAAACTCAAATGGTAAGTTCTTAAGTGTTTGGACTTGAAAATTTAAGAGCAAATTGTAATAATCTGCTTAGGACAGCAGCAGTAGCGTGAATTTTGAAAATCACCATAAATTATTGGAGTGGAATTAGAGACTGAATAAAATATGTAATCCAAGATCAATGAGTCTAGTTTCTTATAAAATAAACAGTGCAAGCAAAGGAATTTCCTATAGAGAGATATTTAAAGTTGTGTGTGACAGTGTCAGAATGAATCTAAAATCCCCTGTTCTGTTTTTAGAAAATCATTATAAATAGTACAAAAATTTTTATAAGATAAAATTTATATTCGTAGACTCCTTAATGAGTCTAGTTTCAAATAAAATAAACAAGAACATATTTTGAAATCTTTACAATGATAAATTTGATTCGTAGTGAGGAGTTGTCAGTATAGTCAAACAGTGAAATAGGGGAAACTTTAAGAAAATTTTGGTTTTGATTGGCCAAACCAAAAATCCTGAAAATTTTATGGATAGAAGATATATGAGTCTATTTTCGGGGAAAATTTACGGTGCTTCATTTGGAGTTTCATAGCTCCAGTTACAAATAGTTTAATGATTGTTGCTCAAGAAAACAGCTTGTAGTGAATCTGTGATTTTGTTGTAAACATTGATGAAACTAATTGAGTTGCTTATAAGCTATTGCTGAATTGATGTACAAGATAAATATATAGGTGGTGAGGCCAAAATGGCTAAAATATAAATGTGTGCAAGTTATCCGAATGGCTATTTTATAAACGTAAGCAATGTATATGTAATATGTGTTGATAGTTTTATAAATTGAATGTGTGGTGACTTATATGTTGTTTAGCCGAATGGTTGTCATGAGAAGAATGTAAGTCATGTGTGTATTTTCTTATTTAGTTGGAAGTTTATTGAAAGGGATCTATATATATATATAAATATGTGTTAAAGTCGAATGCTATTATGACATGAAGTTAAGGTAGATGCTATACGCTTATATTCGAATGAGGTTAATGAATTACAATGGTGATATATCTTGACATTTCAAAACGTGATTTGTGTAAGGCCTAATCTTAAGCGACTTAGTAATAAATCAACAATTACGGATGATCAGCACATTAAGTTGGCCAGGTATGTATTGTGTACTTGTGTAGGCTTATTAAGCCCATCGAGATTTCACTTGGATTTTGTGTAAGTTATAAATGTATTTAATCCAGCAAAGTTAATTGTTTTACTTAAGACTTACTAAGCCTTGAAAGCTTACTAAGCCTTGAAAGCTTACTCTGTTGTTACGTTTCTCTGTTTTATAGATTATCAAATTTGGCCTTTGCTCGGGGATCGTCAACAACTCGTCACACTATCACTATCCACTGTTTGGTACTGCTATGTTTTGGATTATTTTATGGCATGTATAGAATAAACTAGTAGCGGAATAATATTCTGGTTAATGTATATAAGCCATGCGAAAATGGCATCTTTTGAATGTGTACTTATAGAAGTTTAATTTTATCCTGGTCGTATTTAGCATTCATCTAAATGAATGATCTTTATTTCAAGAAAAAGTTAAAAATTTTACTGTTCTGACATGAGTTACAAGTCTGGTAATACCCCTTTCCTATTCCAACAACGGTTACGGGATAGGGGTGTCACATCTGTAGTCAATTCAAGATTGAACATCACAACTCGTCACCATAATGCCAAAAAATGAATGCCAATAAGAACATTAAAAAGATCATGGGGGAAAATAACAGAGACGTATAAAGATTGGCATAAGAAGTTACCATTTGCCCTTTATGCTTATCGAACATCTGGGGCAATGCCTTTCTCTTTGGTTTATAGAATAGAGGTAGTTTTGCATATTGAAGTCGAGATTCCTTCTCTCTGAGTTTTATCAGAGTTGAAGTTAGATGAAGTAGAATGGATCTAAGCTCGATATGATCAGTTGAGCTTAATCGAAGAGAAGAGGCTAAAAGATATTCGTCATGGTTAGATGTACAAAAAAAATGATGTAGGCTTATGACAAAAAGGTTCGTCCTAGAGAATTCCATGAGGGGAACATGGTGTTGAAAAAGATCCTTCCCATATAAAAGGACTTTAGAAGAAAATGGATGTCGAATTGAGAAGGACCTTATGTGATAAAAAATGGTCTTTTCTGAAGGAGCATTGATTTTCACCGAGATGGATGGCAAAGATTTGCCCAACCCTATGAATTCAGATTCAGTCAAGAGGTATTTCACCTAAAAAAAGGAGAGGCCAAGACGAAAACCCGTAATAGGCATCTTGAGACCAAAATGAGTTGAAAATTCAAAAAGGGTGGCTCAACATTGGGCCCAAGAATGGCCATATAATAGTTGTTTCCCCTCAAAGGTACCAAGAAGGAAAAACTTTACAGATTGAAGCATCAACGAAATACTCTAGACCTCCTAGACACATATCAGGCTCAAAACGGTCCTCAAGAAGTTTGTGCGAAAAAGCTCATATTGCGATATCTGGGGCACCCAGTCTCATTTTTACTCACTTGTTTTTCTGCAACGTTTCCCACTTTGAGTAATCTTTTTATTAAGGGCTTTACCCCAAATAAATTTCAGTCTTATCCATAAAGACGCTGTTAGTCACAGAGCCTTAGACTCGATCCGCTGTAACTAACAGCGCTATTTCTGGAACACGGAACTCCGCCCTTATTTGATCAGATAGACTGCTCTTAGAAGAAAGAAAAGCAAACTTGAAAAATGGTTTTCCAGAAAACCAGTTCTCTAAGGGAGCACAAGCACATACGTGCTCGGGGAGAGTCAACGACATACGCGGGGAACCACGCATTCGACAACTCGCCAAACCGCATACTTTTTTACAACCTTGTTCAAGAATTTTGCATTGAAATAACGGTTGGTGGACTAACAATGTCAAAATATAAAAGGATTTCTACATATCGCTCTGAAAATTTCTAAATAGTACAAGGACTTGAAACAGGACCACTAGTCAGAAATAACCAAATTTAAGGGTTGGAAATATCTTGGAACGAATAGTCCAAATAATGATCACCTCTTCGGGTTTCCTGTCAAAATACTAGATCTGAAAAAGAAGGCTTAGGAACACATCAGTGATAGAACCTTGACGAGCAACGAGCAATGTCAAGCTAAGCACTAAAGAAGGGATCATTCTCGAAAATGACATTTTGTATTCATACAAATATCATTCATATATATCTAGTTAAGAGCATTTGATTCATTCTGATCATAACATCATAATCGTTTGGCATAAATATATGCTTATGAAATGGATTCTCCATGTAATGTTCCCCAGAGAACAGTGTAACAGATCAGTGAAACCACAGATCCTATACCCTTGAAGTTGTAATGGGTTGGATTGAACCTACCATAGTGAATCTTATATCCCTGAAGTTGCTGTAGAGTAAGATGAAGCTACAAATCCTATATCCCTCGCAGTGGATTGGATTAAAGCTACAATTCTTATACCTTTGAAGTTGCAGTGGGTCAGAATGAAACTACGAGGGCAAATCTTATCTCCTTGAAGTTGCAGTGGAGCAAGATGAAGCTACAAATCTTATCTCCCTGAAGTTGTAGTTGGTCAGATTGAAGTTACCATAGCTAATCTTATCTCCTTAAAGTTACAGTGGAGCAAGATGAAGCTACAAATCCTATACCCCTAAAGTTACAGTAGGTCAGATTGAAGTTGCCATAGCTAATCCTATACCCCTGAAGTTGCAGTGGGTCAGATTGAAGTTACCATAGTGAATCTTACCTCCCTGAAGTTGCAGTGGAGAAAGATAAAGTGACAAATCCTATACCCCTGAAGTTGCAGTGGGTCAGATTGAAGTTACCATAGTGAATCTTATCTCTTTGAAGTTGGAGTGGAGCAAGATAAAGCTACAAATCCTGTATCCTTAAAGTTGTAGTGGATCAGATTGAAGTTACCATAACGATTCTTATCTCTATGAAGTTGCAGTAGGGCAAGAAAAAGCTACAAATCCTATACCCCTAAAGTTGCAGTGGGTTAGATTGAAGTTACCATGGGGAATCTTATCTCCCTGAAGTTGCAGCGGAGCAAGATAAAACTACAAGTCCTATACCCCTAAAGTTGCAATGGGTTGGATTGAAGTTATCATAGCAAATCTTATCTCTCTGAAGTGACAGTGAGTCGAAATGAAACTATAATGGTGAAGCTTATCTCCCTAAAGTTGCAATGGAGCAAGACGAAGCTACAAATCTTATACACTTGAAGTTGCAGTGGGTTGGATTGAAACTATAACAACAAACCTTATCTCCTTGAAGTTACACTGGAGCAAGATAAAACTACAACACTAAATTCTGCCTTCCTAAAGTTGTAGTGAAGTAGATACTATGAAGTAGAGTAACCAATGAATTGAAAGAATGGGTTACTTGAAAAAGAGAAGCACTAAAAAAGTCGAGATTCAGTAGGATCAAACAAAATTGGTCCTCCTTTAAAGTCTTTATTCCATTCCTGTCACATGGCAATGAGCAAAGAGGGGCAGCTGTAGTAGCCCAATGTTGTCCGGCCCAACCAAATAATAAACAAATAAATAAAGAATCCATTAAAAGTCCATTTACAAATACAAAAAAAAAACCTTAAAAGCCCAAAAATCTAAAGCCTAATGGTCCACTATCTTAAACTAATAGCAAAACCTTAATCCCTTTAGCGCTGCTCCTCATGCAACGTCGATAGGCCCACCACTCGAAACTTGACGCCTCCTCTGCCACCATTGCACCAAAATGGCAAATGCATGGCTCTCTAGCGCCATTGACCTTGCCACCACCACCTGCAAAATAGGAAAAAAAAAAAAAGATCAGCAAAACCACAGAAGCGAAAAGCAGAAAGTAGAAAGTAAAGCAGAAACAAAAAAAATGAAATATTGTAATTAAAATGGCCATAAAAGTCAAACCCTTGTAATATTTAAGAAGGGAAGAAACCAAATACAAAAAAAAAAAGAGTTTAACAAAAAGCTAGTTGTTTTTTTTTAATTTAGCGAAAATATAAACAGAAAAAGAATAAAAAAAAAAGGCTAGATTTTTACATATCTCGCAGCATCACCGTCTGAGGTGGTCCCTTCTGGCTCGATAGGTTCCCAAATCCCTAGGGATTTGTCTAAAGCGGCGTCGAAAGGGGGAAAAACCAAAAAGGCTCTCGGTGTTTTGACCCCAAAACTTTGTTCTCCAGGAAAAAATGGTTCAAAAGAGGGGCTTTTGGGTTTTCCAGCCACCGAAGGTGACAATCACCGTCACTGATGACCGGTGGCCACGGTGGGCTTGCGACGTCCCCTGGCTGATCAGAAAAGGGGAGTTGAGAGAAAGTAGGATGAGTTTTTTTTTTTTTAAAAAAAAGGTGTTGTTAAAATGATTTTTTTAGGTTTTTTTTTTAAACTTAAATAGGCCCCCTAAAATGACGTTGTTTTGGTTTGGCTTCAAAATTCCCAAAACGGCATTGTTTTAACGCATAACCCAATGACCCGATCTGGATCCACCCAAGATCCGTGTGTTTTTAAAGGGAGGGGCTAGTTGCTACATCGGTCATTCCGCTTTTTATCATGTTTTTAAATTAGTCTTGCACATTTTTTATTTTATTTCATTTTTACCCCGTTATTTTAATTCCCTTGCAATTTGGTCCATTGACCTACTATCAACCAATGGGAATGACACAGATTGGATTCATTGCCCTCTAAATCCTTAAAATATTGTATTCCATTTTAATTTAATCCTTTATATTATGTTTCCTTGTAATTTAGGCGTTAATTTTGTTATATTTTCAATTTAGTCCTTTACTTCTCTTTTCTTATTTATTTCACAATTTATACTTTAAGTTCGTTTAAATTTCAATTTAATCCTCTTTATTTAATTCTATCTCTTTATGTACTGTTTTTATTATTTTATCCCTAAAATTTTATTATGGTTTTGATTTAATCTTTTTATTTAATCTTGCCTTTATTTATTTATTTAAATTTCAGCATTTTTAATTCCTTATTTATATTTTCTCCTTTAATTTACATAACTTGCATTTTTATCTTTACGTTTCTTAATCATCTCATTTTAGTTCATTTTAGTTTTTATTTTTGATTTTTTAATGTTGACATTATTGTTAAATGATTATTTTTGCTAATTAATATTTTATTTTGTCATCACTAATATTACACAACCATGATCATAGCATTATCATACTTTTTCATTATTATACCAATTTTTGTCATTACTAATGTTCCACTTATTATTTTACTATTATTGTCATTATTCCAACTACCACCGATTATTATTTTGTTATCATTTTTGACCATGTAAGCTATTCTATATTATTTTTGCCATTTCCATATTATGCAACATGTTTAAATATTCATTTATTTTTGTACCAACACTTGAATAAATTAATCGCATGTTGCATTAAACATTATATTCTTTTTTACCCGATGCATAAAAAATGAATTTTTTAAATAAAGGCAATGTTTTTTGTTTAGGAAATCGAGAAATAGTGCCCTAACTTACGGGTATGACTTTCTCCTTGAAACAAGATAAACGAGCATCCTTTTTAAAATTCAAAATATATAAGACTTAGGTAATAATCAAATAATGAGAATCCTTATTTTCGAGGATTCGAGATATCGTGCCCTAACTTACGGGACATGATACATTTCTTGATTGACTCGAAATAAGAAGTCTCTTTTTATAAAATTCAATTTAGTTTGCAATCATGCAAGAAGGGGATCGTATCTTAAATTTTCTTTGAATTTTCAATTCTCGACAATAAGACATCAAGTAATCAATTAGGTACCAATTTTGGGTGTTATGAGGGTGGTAATCCTTCCTCATACGTAACCGACTCCCGAATCCATTTCTTGGATTTTTGTAGACCGAAAATAATTTTAATAAATCTAACATTTTATTAAAATGACAAAGCCTTTAGGTGATTCAATCACACCTAATTAAAAAAGATTGGTGGCGACTCCCTTTTTCTTTTTAAAATAAAAAATCGATTTTCAAAAAAGGTTTCGATAATTATTTCATATCAAGAACGTGTTGGCAATCGCAGAAAAGAAAAAGTTGCGGAATAGTCCTTGTACTTGAGTAGTTATTGCAAATTAGTCCTATAAGTTTTGTTTCATTATTTCTATATTATAACTATATATATTTTATGTTTGTTATGAATATATCCAATGTTATACTTAACTATGGATTGATTGGAGCATACATGATGAATGAATATGGATATTAACTATCAAGCCTTAAGCTGGTGATACAAGTCGTAACGATGGCTGAGATACTGCATGTGTTGTGGATTCTCTACAACTTGTGTGAGTAGCATCGTGAGCCGATGATTATTTAGCAGGTACAATGTACCAGTGATACAGATCGTAGCGATGGCTTGAGATCCTACATGTGTTGAGGATTCTCTACAGCTTGTGTGAGCAGCATCATGAGTCGGTCAAAAACTCTGAAATTTAATCGAATAAGTGATTGTAACACCTCTCACCCATATTCATCGCCAAAATAGGGTTACGGAGCATTATGGGACTTACAAAACAATTAATCATCCATTTAGCAAACATTTTCTCAATTCAAGCATTCATCACTCAATCTCAATCAATTTGTCCCTTATGATTCGGGACTAAACTGGTATCTTAAGAAACTTTCACAAAACTTTGAAAATTTTTCTTAAAATAAGGGACATACACCCATGTGGCCAGGCCGTGTGTCTCATGTGGCCACCAGACATACCCGTATCACAGGCTGTGTGGACATTCAAAACGGAAGCTTATGGTCGTGTCTCAGCCCGTGTCTGACCCCGTGTAACTCTCTGAATTGGGTCACACGGCCAACACACATGCCTCTGTGGATAGCCCATGTGCCCTAAAAATGGCCATACACGTTCGTGTGCCAGACCGTGTGCTAGGCCGTGTCAAACCTGTAGAGTATACTGACTTATGTCACACAGCCAAGTCACACGCTCGTGTGTGAGGCCGTGTGGAGCATACTAACTTGATTTTAATTTCAACACCAGAGGACACACGGCCGTCTAACATAACTGTGTGTCACATACGACTGGGACACACGCTCGTGCCTCTACCCATGTGGACAAAAACAGGCTATTTACTAAGCCAATTTGCCACCCTATTTTTAAATACCTGCACAAGCATAATTTGCAACAATCTATAACTTAATAGGCAGCTAATCCATAATATCTCATACACATATTATACTAATTCAACTACAATCATTTTTAAATTCAATACTCAAACAATATAACCAAACAAACATGGTATTCAAATACCTAAATTATAATCAAGCATTTTCCATTCTTACGCCTATCACATATCAAGACAACATTTGTATATTTCCATATCATTTACTACTTGCCAAAACATACCATATTGAATATTTTTACACAACCATAGCATTATACCAAGTTAAGCCAAATCACATGGTTTTATCTTATACCACAACATGTATCAAAATCACTAGCTCAAGTAACCATAACTATCATCTTTATAACTAGCCTATACGTGCCATATTTACATATATCTATGAGTTCAAAGGTACTAATCAGCAACTGGATAGTGTGATGCGTATCTCCGACTTTATCCGAAACGAGCAAGCTATCGAACCTCTATAAAACACGAAAATGAAACAGAGTAAGCTTTATAGCTTAGTAAGCCCGTATAATTCAGAATTAAACTTACCATTTATACATAATCAAGACAATAAATAAGGTATACTCAATTCAATTACCAAATACCTAAACAAAAACATTCATCAACAAGTTAGTCACATAAGTACATGCAATCATCTATTATCATTTCCGCTCTTTCAAGATATGATCAATAAGCTCCTCCTAAGCTGATGGACAGTAAGCTCTATTAAGCTGAAACAGTAAGGTTTTACGAGCTGATATATCAGTCAGCTCATACGAGCTGTGGTGAGTCCGCAACACGTGTAGGATCTCGACCAAATCAGTAACCCTAGTAATATGTCACTCATATCCTACGACTTTCTACGGTTCAAACGGAACTCGGTATTCAATAATTCTCATCAATTAGGCATTCGAAATCAGTAGTACAATTTGCTCAATTATACTTTCATTTCAAATAATTTACAAGTATTTAAAAATTTGATTCTAATTATATGAACCTACCTCGAGTTGCTCAAATGGAAATTATCGACTATTCGTCCACTTTTCCTTTTCTCGATCTAATCTTGATCTCAGCTTATCTTGATCTATATATTATCAGATTTAGCACATTCAGCATTCGGTCTATTCAATTTAGCCTATAATTTATAATTTGACAAATTTACACATTTGCCCCTAATGTTTCATATTTTCACAATTTAATCCTTATCACATAAAATTGCAAATTCATGCAATTTAATACAAACCCATGCTTAGCCGAATTTAATACATGTTACTAGTAGCCCATATTATCAATTTATTCACACTTTTAACCACCACATTTCATAATTTCTCAATTTAATCCCTTTTTGACATTTTTGTCAAAAATCACTTTACAAAAGCTATTAATATAATATTAAACCTTCCAAATCTATCATAAATCACCAAATTACTCAAGCATTCAACAATGGAAACATGATAAATCTTTAAAAATTTTGAAATCTAGGGTACGGGCTAGCTAGAATACGAAGCAACGATCTCAAAAACATAAAAATTATTAAAAACCGAGCAAAAACAGACTTCCAATTAAGCTAGGAGTTGGCGAATGCTTCAAGACCTAAGAATGGATTTATACTTTGTTAAATTTGGCTATTAGCATGAAGATGGACAAAAATTATGAATTTTGTTTTGTTTTAATTAACCTTTATTAACTAATTTACTTATTTAACCTTTAAAACATTTAATAATTACACCAATTGTCATGCCACTATCATCCACTAACTCTCAAATGGGTAAATTACCACTTAAGGACCTTTACTTTAAGGTTCTATAGCTATTAGACACCTTTAGCTAATAGAACATCACTTTTGCACTTTACTCGATTTAGTCCTTTTTACCTAATTAAGTATTCAAACTATAAAATTACTTCATGAAACTTTCATATCTACATGATAATATTCTGTAAATACTTAAAATAATATTCAAATAATTTTTTAATCTAGGATTTATGATTCTGAAACCACTATTTCAATTTGACCAAAAACGGGCTGTTATAGTGATACCTTCTGATTACCTAAAATGAGATCTTATTAATACGAAAACTGAGAATATGATGTGAATTATTGCACTACGTAATACTCACCTATTGTGAGTTGTAACTGTCAAGAACTTCGTTATTTAATCTTATAATTTGATATGTTATGTTTAATTTGGTAAGATTTATCGTTTAATTTAATGAACTTACTAAGCTTAAAGTAAGCTTACTCGTGCCTTGTCCTTTGTTTTGTAGATTACATTTTGTGATTGAAAGATCGGATCAACTCGAAGAATCACACTATCTTGACGGCTTTTTGGGTAGATTATGCAAACATTTTGGCTTATATGGCATGTAATAGGGAAAATGGTTATTATGTTATATTTCATGACTATGTGTATGATATTTGGTACTTGATGATAGAATGATAGTCTTTGTAGTATGGTTGTTAAAATTTAAGTAAATTTGAGTATGGGGCTATGAAACAGTAAGTGCCATATTAAGTTGGTATAGTGTGTTTGAAATGGGTTAGTTTGGTGTATGTTATGGCTTATAGATGATTGTTTTGATAATGAGTAATATGAGCATTATAATGTGTTTCAGCATATGATATTTGGCATGGTTTTAAGTGATTGAATATGAAATGTTTTGGTGGTTTAAAGGTGCGTTTATAAACTTGTGAACATGTATTATGAATTGGTTTAGGTTCTATGCAATTGGGTGAGGAAATAGCATGATTTTGGTCTTTTTGGGCACACACGGGCTGTCAAACGGCCGTGTGTCACACACGAGCAGTCCACACGGGTGTGTGCCCTGAGCGTGTTAGGTGCAGGGATCATACGGCCTACGAGTCGGCCATGTGACCCAAGTCAATGAGTTACACAGTTGAGTACACAGGTAGGCACACGGGCATGTGGGATAGCCACACAGCCATGTTTGGAGCCACACGATCTGGGCTTTGTCACAAGGCCGTGTGACCCCTATAGGTGAATTTTTTTAGTTTTTCCTGAAATGTTTTAATTTGTTCTGATTTGATCCCTGATTGCTCGAAAGCTATTTTTAAGGCCATGTAGGCTCGATTTAAGACCCGCAAATGTATGATTTATTCTATTTTAAATTTTTTATGTATATTTTTAAAATTAATTTCAAAATTAATTACTATTGGCTATAAAATGTTTTGTTTTATACAGTAATACTCTGTAACCCTATTTCGACAATGGAAACGGGTTAAGGGTGTTTCAATCATTCATTCACGTCCCATTCATTGTATCTAGAAGATATCCCATACAAGTCATATTGAGATTTGGCTGGATATTCAGGCATATTGTAATCTTCTTATAACTCCATCGATTTTTCGCAGCTCCATTTGCCCACATTGATCCTTCATACTTTTTATCATGGTACCACACAGACATCTCACGTTCCTCATCCCAACTGCTTTCATCGTCAAATTCATCGCAAACTTTATCCATGATTAGATTAAATAATCAACAAGGTAATTATACAAAATAAAAAAATAATTAAAATAAAACTGGCTAAAAAAAGTTACAACACTATCTAACTCGTTCGTCTTTCAACTAGTATTATTTTACAAAGCAATTAAATTAATAACAATTTTCACTGTCATAATCCCTGGCAACAGCACCAACAACTTAATCGCCTCGAAATGTGAAAACATTTAGAGTAAAAATCGTGAAAATGAAATATATAAAATTAAGTGCGATATCTATAAGCGAACAAATCAAATTGTAATATAGTTTTGTGCTAAAATGGAACACCGGTAAATATTCTGATGATCGTACACAAGGGATTGCAGATTGGAGAATTTAATTATTAAATTAATTACAAAAAATAATTATTAATCTAATCGAAACACGAATTAGTAGTGTGAATCCAAATTAAAGTATTAATTAAACTAATTAAATTACTTAACCTAAATTAACCTAATGAAATTTTCTATTCCTACTATCAGCGATGTGAGCTCCCGGCCTATGATCGATTAACAAGCAAAAGATGGACATGCTTCAATGGTTATAGTTAACTTCAGAGCTCAAGTTGTTTTTAGTGAATTAATTATTAACTAATCAGTATTACCTCTCGACCTCTACTAATTAATTAATTGATAAATACTCACTTATCTCTCGACCTCACATTCTTGGTTGAGATAAATCACGATTTACTCGATAACCTTATCTCTCGACCTCATTTCATTAGATTACTTCCTAAGGTCGTCAATCATAGGATTTAAGCACGTGTAAATTTAAGCCAATTAATTCATATGGAAAACCCTCATTCATCTTTTAATTACTTTCTAATCAGTTAATCAGTTCCATAACCCAATCATGCAAGATATAAATAAAGCACAAGAATTTATCCCAATATTCATACAATAGTTAATTGATCAGATTAACGAAGTATAAATAAAAAAAGAAAAGAAAAGGATAAAGAAATTGCTCATGAATAAATATATATGCATAGTTCCAAAGAAATCTCTGCTCATGACATATTTACATCGAAATAAAACAATCCCATTTAAGTGAACATAAGAGAAACTAAAATAAAAACTAACGAAAACTGGAAACTTAAATTAAAAATATGAAAAGTTGTTCGACGGCTCCCTAGGGAGATTTCCTAGGTCAACCCCCCCAATGAAGTTATAAGATTGTTTATATAGGCAAAAATTAGGTAAATATCCAAAAGATTAAAGTTCCCCTTCAATTATAATGTTAATTAGGGTTTTCGGTTGGAAAAATACCCTTAATTTCCCTAAAAATCGCAGTCATTGTGCGTAGAAACTTTTCAGTCGCGTAGCTGCCTGTGTCGTGACACAAAGGGTCTTGTGTTGCAACATAGGTGTCTATGTCGTAACACACACACCCTTGTGTCGCAACACGCACACCTTGTTTCGTCCCAAGATTTTGTTTTTTTGGTTTCGAAGTTTTGTGTTCCGACATGACACAACCGTCGTTCTTTGTATTCTTTGGCCTGAAATGACACCCTGCATACTCAAATAGCCCATTAGTCATTCCTAAGGCCCGAGTTGGCCTAGTTGGTCGTCATAACACTTAAAACATGTGTAAAAATGCTTATTTTGCAAAATATTGAATCTCATCTATAAAAACTAAAAATGCAATAATTAAACAGAAAATGGCTTAAAAACAAGCTCGTTACGTGCCAAAACATACCTAAATTACCACTACAACTTGTGACAGGTCACTTCTCTTTGTCGACACTTGTGTCAGGGGAGGATTTTTTTGGGTGTCAACATTCTCGTTGTCGGTACTGATTTGATTTTCGAAAAAAATTGGGTGATGTCATTCTCCTTGCAGGCATCTGTGTTGCTTTCATTTGCATAAGAAGAGATATTTGAAGAAAATAACACAATATCAGTAAGGAAGAGGCACTGATTATTTGAGAAGAAAAAGAAAATGCTTTTAAGTTTAGTTTACTAATTATAGTGCTTGATAGGCAAAGGAAACAAGAGAAGAAGAAGATGAAAAAAAATAACAATCAAGGAATGAGAGAAGAAGAGGAAGAGGAAAATCAATGGTGAAACAGATGAGAATAGAAAGAGAAATAGACTAAGAAAATGGGGAGTTACACTACATTTATTATTAGATTAACAATTCCAATAGAATTAACTTATCAACACCAATTCCAACAAAATCAATTTACCATTATAATAGAAAACAGAAAAAGTAAAAAAAAATTCAAAAATCGCACCGTGCATTATTTCTATTATAATGATAGATGCATTTTGTTGGAATTGATGTTGATAAATTAATTTCATTAGAATTGTTAATCTACTAACATATGTAGTGAACTCTCAACATTCTTCTTAACTATTTTTTTTCGTCTTATTCTTCTCTTGTTTCCTTTGCCTACTAAGTACTACAACAAGCAAACTCAACTCAAAAGCATTTTCTTTTTCTAATATTCAATGTTTCTTCCTGAAAAACCGTAATTTATACATATTTTTATCCCATGTTTAATGCATTTTATGGATGATTTCCTATTAGAATTGGTGAATTCGATTGTCCTAATGCTTTAATTTCATGTTTTATACTTAAGAGAGCATAGGAGAGCGAAAGGAACGAAAAAACGGGCCAAAAACGGAGAAAATGGGCCAAAGTACGAAATCAACATGGCCTGGACTTCCTCACACGGGCAGACCACACGGCCGTGTCAATCTGGCAGAATCGAAGCACGACTCACACGGGTGGAACACACACCCGTGCCATTCTAACAGGTTCGAACACGGCCTGAAATAATCGCACATGGGCATGGCACACGGGCGTGTCCCTACCGAGCCCAAGTTGAGTCCAATTCGGAAAAGACCACTTTTAAGGGCTTATAGGCATTCCAAAGCCTATAAATACACCCTAGAAGAGGAGAAAAGGGACACACAGAGTAGGGGTAAGGAATTACCCCAAGAAAGCCGATTGATCCATCTCAGAAGCCAGATTCATCATCAAGACTGAAGATCTCTCCTGAATTTCCCTTTAGGAGTTTTAAGTTTTCTTTATGTTTTGTATTCTTCATTATTCTGAGATGTTTTCTTATTTAGTTATGAACTAAATTCCCTAAATACCTAAGGAGAATGAAATTTAAGACGAACATTGTTATTATTTTCTGAATTGTATGATAAATATTTAACTTGTTCTTAATTATGTGTTCTTAATTCTTATTTTGATATCCCAGGATACTGATTCAAGATAAGCTCTTACTCAGAAGAGGAATAGACCCTGTCTAAGAGTACATTTGTCATAATTAAGCGGAGTTGATTGTGCGCCTAGACATAGAGTGACAAGATTTTACCGGATTAGGGTGAAACATAATAAAGGGATCCATAGATCGAATTAATGCAACCCTAGGGTGTTAATTAGAGAAAGGTCTCAATTATTCAATCTAGGGATTAGACGTTATTAGTCTTGAATAGGGATAATAGCATAACTTAGGGATCTCTACGGAACAAGTTAAATGAATAAATCGTCCGATTCGGAGCCAGAATAACAAGTACAGTCTAGGTGGATTTTTCCTTAGGTATTGTTTTAATTCAATCGATTTTCCTAAAAGCAATTCCCCAATTCTATTCTGTGTGAGTTCTTAGTTTAGATAATTAGTTAGTTAAAACAAAACCCCATTAATCTTAGGCTAGATAATAAAAAGACAGTCATTACTAGTACTTTTAGTTCATTTGGGTTTGACAATCCAGTCTTGCTACAACTATACTACTGTTCGATAGGTACACTTGCCTACATCGCGATAATACTTAGTTTCAAGAACAATTAATTATAAATATTTAAAACCTATCACAAAATCACGCGATCAAGTTTTTGGTGTCGTTGCCGAGGAACTAAAATATTAGGAACACTCAATTTTTATTACTTTAGCCATTTATTTTTCTTGCAATCTAATTTTATTTTTAATTTTATTCTAATTTACTAATTTTCTTTTTCCTTCTTCTGGCATGTTTTTATAGTTTATGACTAGAAGAAACCCGTCAGGGCCACTACTTTTTGACAAAGAAATCGATCGTACAGTTCGCAGAAACCAAAGAGAAATAAGGAGAAGCTTAAGATACACAGAGAACAAGCAAGAGGACGATACTCAACCCCCAACTGAAGAGATGGTTGAAAACCAAGGCAATCAGCTAGCTCCTGCAATTGTGGCTAATCAAAATCCTGCTCCACGCACTATGTATGATTATGCTAAACCTTCTTTAATAGGAACTGAATCGAGCATAGTTAGACCTGCTATAGCTGTAAATACTTTTGAACTGAAACCTAACACAATTAAAATGATACAACAGTTTGTTCAGTTTGATGGTTTGCAGGATGAAGATCCCAACGCTTACTTAGCAAAATTTTTAGAACTATGCGATACATTTAAAATCAATGGCATTTCTGATGATGCTATACGTCTTCGGTTGTTTCCCTTTTCATTGAGGAACAAAGCTAAACAGTGGTTGAACTCGTTACCACGAGGGTCAATTACTACTTGGGAGCAAATGATAGAAAAAATTTTACTAAAATATTTTTCGCCTGCTAAAACAGCTAAATTACGTAATGATATCTCTTCTTTTGTGCAGATGGATTTAGAAACACTCTACAATGCATGGGAGTGGTACAAGGACCTTTTGAGAAGGTGCCCCCACCATGGGTTACCGCTTTGGCTTCAGGTTTAAACATTCCATAACGGCCTGAATCCTTCGACTCGACAAATGGTTGACGCAGCTGCTGGCGGAACCATCAATAATAAAACACCTGAAGATGCTTATGATTTCGTAGAGGAAATGTCACTGAATAACTATCAGTGGCAAGTCATGAGGACAAAGCCAACCAAAACAGCCGGTGTTTATAACGTCGATTCGGTCACCATGCTCTCTAATCAGGTAGAACTCTTGAATAAAAAAATTGATGGTTTTCTTAGTTCTTCACAGGTTCGTCTAATAATGTAGTGCGAAGCAAGTGGAGGTGGAACAAGCCATTCGGAATACCAACCTTATGGCCACAACATGGATAACAAGCAATTAAGTTACATGGGTAATAATCCTCGACCTCAAAACAATCCATATAGTAACACTTATAATGAAGGTTGGAGGAACCACCCCAATTTCTCATAGAGAGGCTAAGGAAATCAGTGACCACCTCCGGGCTACCAACAGCCACCCTATCAACAGGAAAAGATGCTGAAAATTGAAGAGATGCTCACAAAGTTTATCTCGGTATCAGAAACCCATTTTCAGAATACTGAAACAGCACTTAAAAATTAACAAGTGTCAATCCAAGGGCTCGAAACTCAGATAGGCCAGCTTTCTAAACTAATCTTCGAACAACCACAAGGTAGCCTGCCAAGTAATACTAAACCTAACCCAAGGGAACAACTCAACGCAATTAATATTCAAAATGAAGAAGGAGTCGTTGAGCCTGAGCCAGAACCGAGGCAAGAAACATTGGTACGCAAAGGTAAAGGTGAGGTAGATTATAATAAAAACAAACCAGTGACTGTCGAATATAAACCTCGTGTGCCATACCCCAACGCGACAAGGAAAGACCACTCAGATGAACAATTTGGTAAATTCCTTAAACTCTTAAAAAAATTACATATTAACTTACCATTTATTGAAGCTCTATCGCAGATGCCAAACGCAATGAAATTTTTAAAGGAGCTTTTAGCAAATAAGTAGAAGTTGGACGAGACATCGCATGTGGAGCTGAACGTAGTTTGCTCAGCTATTCTCCAAAATAAACTACCCAACAAACTACAAGATCTAGGGAGTTTTATGATTCCTTGTTTAATTGGTAGTTTAGATGTTAATAATGCATTAGCTGATTTAGGGGCTAGTATCAACGTCATGGCTTACAAAATGTTTAAGCAACTAGGTCTCGAGAAACCCAAACAGACTAGGATGAGCATTCAATTAGCAGATAAAGCTATTAGATTCCCTAGGGGTATTATTGAAGATGTGCTAGTTAAAATTGATATATTTATATTTCCCGTTGACTTTATTTTTCTATACATAGAAGAGGATAGCAACACTCTCTTAATTCTAGAAAGGCCCTTTTTAGCAACTGCTAAAATGATCATTGATGTTGGCACAGGTGAACTCACACTCCGGGTGGGAGACGAAACAATAACCCTTCAAGCTCGTAATTCTGGCAACACATCGGAAATTGAAGGTGATCATTTAAACTATTCTACAAAAACTAACAATATGGTGCAACCTATTTTGTAGGAAATGAGTCTGAAGGAAGCATATGAGTCATTCTCAAACAATAATAGAGGACCTACTCATGAGGAACGAAGACTGCACATAGAGGAGCTCGATGAATGGCAAACACATAAATCGAGAACACACGATAAACCAAAACTGCGCCAAAACGAGCTCGATACCTTTCTAGATCAACTTAAGGTTGGTGATAAAGTCTTATTAGATGCCGTAGATCCTCACATTGTCACTGCCAGAACGGATGAAGAAATCCCTCTTATGGTACTTAGTATTTTTCCATTCGGTACAGTCGAGGTAAGTCACCCCAAGTTCGGCACTTTTAAGGTAAACAACACCCATTTAAAACCCTATTTTGATGAGATTGATAGCAGAAATGAGAAGTATAAACTCCTCGAACCACCATGACCATTTAATGGTAAGGTAAGTCGAGCTTAGACTATAAATAAGCGTTTCTCGGGAGGTAACCCGAGCACTCACTGTATTAACTTCTTTAAAATTTAGTCTTTAACACCTAACTTACTAACGGAGCACTTGAATACAGGCTTTCCACAGAGACACAGCTAACAACACGGGCATGCTTATGGCCGTGTGAAAACAGGGCAAAGATATCCCCAAACATGGGCTACAATAAAACACCACGGCCATGCGACATGGCCGTGGTTGAGCCTGCCAAAACAACACGAGCGTGCGACACGCCCGTGTGGAAGAACCATGGTTGAAACTGGGAAACATCAATGATCATGGACAACAATAACAAAAGAACATGGGCATGTGCATAGCTACACGATCGTGGAAGAAGTGAACCACATAACACACGGTCATGCGACATGATCATATAGCCACACGGCCTAGACACACGGGCTTGCCATAAGGCTGTGTGACGACATCCCAATTCGCGACGAACACGGACGGGACACGATCCACATGGGCGTGTGCACCGGCCATGCCACTTGAAAAATTAGATTTTTTATCTTATTTTTTTTATTAAGTTTTTAAAATTCATTTATTTTTTTTAAACACGGCTTATCTTTATCACTACTATTAGATTATTCCCTTAACTCTCCTTTAATCATGCCCTCCAGCTTTATTTCTAATACTCGATCTCGCCAATCCAATAATATCATCCATTCTTAATTCAGGAAGTTTCACTTCTCTCCCTATCTTATTTTTATATTCTAAAATATATATCTTAGTACATTGAGGGCAATGTACATCTTAAGTGTAGGGGGCATTCATTTCATTATCAGAAAAATCCCTGAATGATCACCTTGTTCTCTTGAAAAGCTCTCATATCATATTTAAGATAAATTTTAATTGATTTATGATTTTGATTGATATATCTTGAATTAAAACATAGGGATTTATGCATTTGTTGTTTAAACTTTAAGACATTAGAGAATCAAGCATGATAAGTTGATTTTTAAGAATTTAAAATTATAGGTTGTTGCCCCAAGTCTAGGTATTACTTTAAATTGGAATTCACGAGTCTAAACATCAAAAAGCCATAATTTTTGTAAGATTTTTGAGTCTTTTGAGCATCTATTAATTCTTTCATGCTCACTTTTATTATTGCTTTGAGTGCGTCAATATTGAACTGTTATTTTAGAACTTGCCTGATTAATCATGTCGAGACCACACCATTTGATTTGATATGTCAAAATGATTAAGGCACTTAGGATTAACCCACTCATGCCATGAAAAGCCTACCTCCATGATTAACCTCAATATTTTTTAGCCTAACAAACCATTCCTTGTATTAACCTTAATATTAACCCTTAACCCATTATTGTTGAAAGCCCCTAAATTAATTTGATCCCTATTTTTGTCGAGATTTGAGTTGAAGAAATTGCGTAGCTATGTCTTGTTTGTAATAAGTTAGCCTATGTTATTTAACTTGTTCTTAAAAAAATAATAATAATAAAATTATGTATACACATTAGTAATCCCATACTCTAAGAAGAAGCTCTGTTGTACACAAGTGATATTAACTCTTTTTCTAGTTAGGTAATTTTTCAATTCAATTTCAATTTTAACCTTTTCTTTCAGCTTGTGACTACACCCCCTAACCAAGCCTCACTACAACCCTCTAAAGACCTTTTGATTGATGTATCATCTTAAATTATAGTGGTGGAGATTTGATTTCCATGCAAACCTATGGTAATGACTTTTCATTATTGGCTATTGGGTGCTTCATTTATTGTCCTTAACCATCTCGAGTGATTTGAGTGAATCTTTAGTGAGGATGTGAAACTCTGTGATATTCTGAATTAAAGGTAATTACTCAGATGAGGGGAGACACCTATGTTTGCATAATTAAATACTCAACTTGGAATGTTTGAAACTTTTATGTTCTTTTAATTGAATTCTCAATGTATGATTACCTATGGATTATTTTGAGATATTATCGATAGAAATTATAAGTTGAGAAGAATTTATTTTAATTATGGGTTAAGGATTTTGCTTAAGGACAAGCAAATGCTTAAGTGTGGGGGTATTTGATAAATCGTAATTTATACATATTTTTACCTCATGTTTAACACATTTTATGGATGATTTACTATTAGAATTGGTGAATTCGATGCTCCTAATGCTTTAATTTCATGTTTTATACTTAAGAGAGCATAGGAGAGCGAAAGGAACGAGAAACGGGCCAAAAATGGAGAAAATGGGCCAAAGTACGAAATCAGCACGTCCTGGACTTCCTCACACGGGCAGACCACACGGCCGTGTCAATCTGGTAGAATCGAAGCAAGACTCACACGGGTGGAACACACGCCCGTGCCATTCTAACAGGCTCGAACACGGCCTAAAATAATTGCACACGGGCATGGCATACTGATGTGTCCCTGTCGAGCCCAAGTTGAGTCCAATTCGGAAAAGGCCACTTTTGAGGGCTCATAGGCATTCCAAAGCCTATAAATACACCCTAGAAGAGGAGAAAAGGGACACACAGAGTAGGAGTAAGGAATTACCCCAAGAAAGCCTATTGATCCACCTCAGAAGCCAGATTCATCATTAAGACTGAAGATCTCTCCTCAATTCCCCTTTAGGAGTTTTGGGTTTTCTTTATGTTTTATATTCTTTATTATACTGAGATGTTTTCTTATTTAGTTATGAAGTAAATTCCCTAAAAACCTAAGGGGAATGAAACCTAAGACGAATCTTGTTATTATTTTCTGAAGTATATGATAAATATTTAACTTGTTCTTAATTATGTGTTCTTAATTCTTGTTTTGATATCCCAGGATACTGATTCAAGATAAGCTCTTATTCAGAGGAGGAATAGACCTTGTCTAAGAGTACATTTGTCATAATTAAGCGGAGTTGATTGTGCGCCTAGACATAGGGTGACAAGATTTTGCCGGATTAGGGTTAAACCTAATAAGGGGATCCATAGATCGAGTTAATGCAACCCTAGGGTGTTAATTAGAGAAAGGTCTCAATTATTCAATCTAGGGATTAGATGTTATTAGTCTTAAATAGGGATAATAGCATAACTTTAGGATCTCTACGGAACAAGTTAAATGAATAAACCGTCCGATTCGGAGCCAGAATAACAAGTACAGTCTTGTTGGATTTTTCCTTAGGTATTGTTTTAGGTCAATCGATTTTCCTAAAAGAAATTCCCCAATTCTATTCTGTGTGAGTTCTTAGTTTAGATAATTAGTTAGTTAAAACAAAACCCCATTATTCTTAGGCTAGATAATAAAAAGACAGTCATTACTAGTACTTTTTGTTCCTTTGGGTTCGACAATCCGGTCTTGATAAAACTATACTACTATTTGATAGGTACACTTGCCTACATCGCGATAATAGTTAGTTTCAAGAACAATTAATTATAAATATTTAAAACCTATCACAAAATCACGCGATCACTTCTCTTTTGAGATTGCATTATTTTCTTCAAATCTCTCTTCTTATGCAACTTAAGGCTTAGGAGTCACATTGTCCAAGGCTTGAAAAAGAAGAATCAAGTTGGTTTTTGTAGAAGGAATATATACCCAATATTATAACATATAAGTGTTCTCTGATTTAACTGGTTTTTTCACCTGGTCTAACCAATTTTTAACCTAGTTTAAACGATTCTTAACCGGTTTAAAAAAATTCAAAAGCCACATCGGTGCCGGCAAAGAGAACGCCAACACCAAAAAAGCAAAAAAAAATTAATTTGAAACATTGTCGGCAATGTGAACACCGAAACTTATTAAAATATTTTTTTTAATCCCAAAATACTAGTATTTTTTAAGTATATTTGACAGAAATACATTCGAGTGCCAGCGAACACGGTACCGACACAAAAAAGTCATTTTTTATAGACCGGTCAATTATCGAAAATTTATTAAGGGATGATGGAAGGTGGTACCCGGGATGAGATAGTCGGCACCGACATGCACGGTAAAAAACATGTCATTTTTTTACAATATTTTGCAACCGGGTCATTTTTATAAATAATCAATTTTTTTAGATCAGTTATGAAGAAAAACCTCAAATATAATATATGCAACCATTTCCCTCAAGGAAAAAAATTTGCAGTATAAGAATAAACATATAAAATTGACTCTAAATATGTAACATATGCTTGGGCAAAATATTAGTTTGTTCCTTCTAATTTTGATATCGAGTAAATTATTCCATTTAAAAAAATCAAGTCAAAGTCATCTCTATCAATCTCGAAAGTGAACATATAAGGATAATTAATTACAATATTAATATTCTTTGTAAATTTTACATAATTTTGATTGGTATGATAACAAATTTGACCCTCAAAGTTTATAAATTCTATTTTTATATATTTTTGAAGCTTAAGGTTTTTTCATATATTCTTTTTGAATTTTTTTAAAATTTTAAATTTTTAAATATAAAAAAAGGATTTAATTAACAAAATTTGTAAATATTGATGGCTTAATTTACTATTATATCAATCAAAATTATGTATATTTGATGAAAAATTAATTGTCATGATTAATTGTACTTGTTACTCACTTACTAAATTGACAAGGATTAAATAACTCCGATCTTTTTAAGCGAAACCAACTTGTTCAATATCAAATTTGAGAGTGACCAAAGAAACCTTCATAGATATTAAAAATAAAGTTGAAAAATAAACCCAAAAATGAAAGCAAATGTTTGATTAAGTTCAACTAACATAAAAATATATTCAATTTAATTAAATTAATTAAATTAAATTAAATTTTTTTATAATTGGGAGTGGGTAATGGGGTTACTTGAGATTTGTTATATCCCCTTCGGCCTGAGACACGTGGCAGCATAACATGCCACACAAAAGATGCCCTTCCACTTGCAATTAATTGACCAGTCACTAGCAGACTGATAATCCAAAAAGCTTCACTTTAGCTAACCTTTCGTCTTCTCTGGAAGGGCCATAGCCAACCATCCTTGCGAGGTAACCACCCGCTTTCTATAGAAAGTCTTCACTTGGCACTTGCTTTTTTGTTCAAAATCTCTCTAGGCCACCAAACCCACGTGGGCTTAACCACTCTGCACCATGAGTCAAAAGGAATGACAGAATGTGTCCCATCATAAAAATCCTCTCCATGTGTCCAACAATGATAACTTGATAGCAAGTGCACCATGGCAACACCACTAAACACGAAACTTTCCCTATCAATACTCCTCACACTCGAGGAAGAAAAGTTGACTTTTAAGCATCCTAGCCACCATACAACCCTCATCCCTCTCCTTTGTGTTCTAGCATCCCAACTTCCTTAACTCCTCCAACTCTTTGCCTTTATTGGGTGAACCGGTCTCCACCAAACCACCATTACCTCTTCCATGTCTCCTCCTTTGTCGATACTTACTATCAACAGAACCCAACCCAAATTATTATGCCTATATCTTAATACTCTTGCCATTAGGTCAAGGGATTATTAACATTTAATTTAATTTTTTAAAATTCAAAATACTACATATATATATATATATATATATATATATATTTCTAAAATAAAACCGAACCGGTGTCATTCTCCTCTATGAATTAACTAAATTGAAATTTAAGTGAAAGTCGCAATATCTTTATCGTATTATATAAAGAATCTATTAAAGAGGAAGGGTCATTAAGTGGTGGGGACTAATGATTGGAAGATATATATATATATAGCTGCTATAAAGGTGTCTTTAATCCACTGGTTATATTAAGCTAAGGAGACAAGTAATCCTATAAAATTTTTCCTCTTTAGAATTGTAATGTAAAAGTAGTCACTTTTCTCATGTGGGGAACCCTAAGCATGACCCCCCTTCTATCTAACTTGGATCTTCCTTCTCAATGGTTGGAATGCAATTTTCATGTGTTTTAGAAGTTGATGGTAGCCATTAATTCATGGGAATATTTAGTTTCAATATTGAACAAAGAATATTGTCCAAATGAGTACACCAATGGCCTTTGTGAGGTCTGAAAAACCACTTCCAAACCATAAAGCTAAGGACCTCTGTATCCATGACATGTCTATGTCTAAAAAAAGCACTGTGGATTTGGTTTTCTGGTTGACCACTTGGGATTGTCTTTTTAGGTCGTTTTAATTAAGATTTGTTTGTTGAATTCGAATAATTTAAAAATACTTTCATTTAAAACGTATTATAAAAAAGTATGGGTAAATATAACTTAAAAACATTTTGATAGTAAATAACTTGATTAATCATATTATCGAAGTTTGGAATTATTAAAGTATAAGGTTAAGTGCTCTTCCGATTGACAAATGAGACACCCAAGACAACAATAATGCATTAAAAAGAATAGTGTGAAATAGTTCACACAAACAAAGGTCTCTATTATTATTATTAGGCAGTGCTCATAATGATATGCTTCCTAAAACTTGAATGTCATTTTTAGCATCACCTTCCTATTCCAGATTACCAAAAAGAAAAATAATATTTTCTTAATTTATATATGAATATTATACAAAATGAGGATTAAATATACTATCTTATATTTTGGATTCTTATTTGGTACATAAAGGAAAAAAATTTTAAATTTTATGGTTTGTGGATAAGTATTTTTAGCTAATTATTTTTACAGAAAATGGCCAAGCTGAGGGAATGTTAGGCCAGAGTACCTGCCTAACTCCACCTAGTAAAATTAAAAGAAAGAATTTTGATTAAGCATTCAATTATTATATAATTTACAGTGCTTAACAGTTAATACTTCACTTAGCTTTACAAATTGAGAAATTTCTCAAAATATCCAATTCCATAAATAAGTGCATTGAAAGAATTTATTTTTCTCTTTATCAAAACATCATTTGAAATCATCTGTATTTGGTCAGTGTAACTTAGCTTTCATATATTCTTTATCTCAGCTTTTTATTTGAACCAGTGACAGCCATGTCACTGATCAAAGTGTTTGGTTTTCCATGGTTCTCACTGAAAGTTTGAGACTCATTTCAAATTCTGTCCTTTTATAGGAACCAGGGGGTCCTCACCTTCTTGGCTCCTCATGTAAAAAACATAAAAAACTAAAAAAAAAAAGGCTGCATAAAACCACCACCACCAAGAACAACAAAAACCTGTTTTTTCTTACAAGAGCCTGTCCTCTTGTCTTTCTTTCTTGGAACTGCAACAACTGCTGATGCAATGGGGTTAAGGAAAGACAAGTTTGTTTTGAATTGTGTGGCTTTGGTCTGCTTGTGGAGTTCTGCATTTGGATTGCTTTCACCAAAAGGTGTTAACTTTGAAGGTAACTGAAACCACATGGTTGTTTGTCTGAAAAAAAAAATAAGCGTAAAATTTTAAGTAGGAAAATGATTGTTTTTGTTTTCTTCAGTGCAAGCTTTAATGGGCATAAAAGCTTTCCTGGTTGATCCACATGGAGCTCTTGGCAATTGGGATGACACTGCCGTTGATCCTTGCATTTGGAACATGATCACTTGTTCTAGTGATGGTCTAGTCACTGCCCTGTAAGTATTTGATGTTAAGTTCAAATGAATATATTACAAAGCTTCAAACACTACTACAGATTCAGACAAAACAATATCTGACGTTGGTTCAAATGTTCTTTTTATTATTATTATTATTACAGAGAAGCCCCAAGCCAGAATCTGTCTGGTAATCTTGCCCCTACCATTGGGAACTTGACAAATCTCCAGCTTGTGTAAGTATCAATTATCAATTCATCTGTCAAATTGTGATTTAGTTTATGAATTCCGTATGCAATGAATGTTTTTGCTTTTACAGGAACCTTCAGAATAACAATATATCAGGGAATATACCATCGGAATTAGGGAAGCTTTCAAAGCTTAAAACACTTGATCTTTCTAACAACCGTTTCAATGGTCAAATTCCCGGCACTCTATCTCACCTAAAAAGCCTGCAATACCTGTAAGTATCCAAACAGGTTCTGAACATGAGTTGTTTTGAACAAGAACAGTTTAAGACAGCTTATATTTAAACAGAGGCTATTCTAAACATGAGTTGTTTTAAACAAGCTTTTCTCGATCTCAAGTATCTACAGTTAAATTATTTTGAATATGATTGGTTTGGTTTTGTTTGAATGATTCCAGGAGGCTGAATAACAACAGTCTGTCAGGAGCAATCCCTTCCCCTTTGGCAAACATGACACAGCTCACTTTCCTGTAATTCATAAAATCCTGTTATATTTTTTATTTCCAAAACTGATTGATTTATCAGACAGAGTACGATAATTTCCAACGATATGTGGGATGTGTCTGGTTTTACAGGGACTTGTCTTTCAATAATTTGAATGGTCCAGTTCCGGAATTGCCTACAACAACATTCAAGTAAGTTTGAGTTTATCTCTCGTCTTACTGTGTTAATTTGCCCTGTCTAAAGCATGATTCTTTTATTATTTTCTTACATATCTTTTAGTTGACACAGCATTGTGGGAAACCCATTGAGTTGTGGTGTGGGGACTGGACAAGACTGTTCCAGAACAAGACCAATGCAATTGTCTCTTTCCTCAAATAATTCACAAAGTAAGAACAATCCTCCCCCATTCAATGTTTCTTCATTTGTCCAAATCTTGAATTCTCTGTTCAATATGCTGTTTTTTTTCAATTCATCAACCCCTACTTAAAAAATCAAGATCCCAGCTTTAATGCTTTGTAGAACCTTTAATCTCAAAGAATCTGTACCATCATCGATGTCAATTGAGCTAGTACACATTCGACGTGCCGTACTGTTGAGTTTAATTTTTAGTTTCCAAGTTAAAACATGCTAATTATTCTAAAATTTGCCATCACTAGTTTCTCCAACATTTGCATGATTGTTTAATTCTATCAATCTGGCATCATATTTCTGTGTTTTTCTTTAGACTCAAAACCTTCGGGAAGATCCAAGAGCCATAAAATTGCTTTAGCCTTTGGCTCAACTCTTGCCTCCATTTTCCTACTTATTCTTGGCTTTGGTTTCCTTCTGTGGTGGAGACAAAGGCACAACCAGCAAATCTTCTTCGACGTTAGTGGTTAGTAAAAAACTATATTTACATTGTTTATATACATGAAAAAGGGCTAACTTGTCTCTATCAAAACATGTTAAAAAAAAAAATCATCTCAGAACAACGTAGGGAAGAAATTTGTCTTGGAAACTTGAAGAGGTTCCATTTCAAGGAACTTCTGGTGGCGACTAACAATTTCAGCAGCAGGAACTTAGTAGGGAAAGGAGGATTTGGATATGTATATAAAGGGTATTTGCAGGATGGAACAGTCGTGGCTGTGAAGAGGCTTAAAGATGGAAGTGCAGCTGGAGGTGAAATCCAGTTTCAAACTGAAGTTGAACTCATAAGCTTAGCAGTTCACCGCAACCTCCTTCGTCTCTATGGGTTTTGCATCACTGCAACGGAGAGGCTTCTGGTTTATCCTTACATGTCTAATGGAAGCGTTGCCACTCGGCTCAAAGGTACTTCAATGAAGAGTCTGAGCAACATAGATGTCAGAATTTAGTCGAGAATAATGTTGTAACTTGTGTGTGATTGCAGCCAAACCAGCACTGGATTGGGGAACGAGGAAAAGAATTGCATTAGGAGCAGCAAGGGGGTTACTGTATTTGCACGAGCAGTGTGACCCCAAGATAATTCATCGGGATGTTAAGGCCGCAAATATACTTCTGGATGATGATTGTGAGGCCATTGTTGGTGACTTTGGGTTGGCTAAGTTGTTGGATCATCAGGAGTCACATGTGACAACAGCAGTGAGAGGCACCGTGGGACATATAGCCCCTGAATATCTATCAACCGGTCAATCCTCTGAGAAGACAGATGTTTTTGGGTTCGGTATCCTTTTACTTGAGCTCATTTCTGGACTCAGGGCTCTCCAAGTCGGGAAAACAGCTAACCAGAAAGGAGCCATTCTTGACTGGGTGAGCTAATCTAACAATATCTACTTACGTACTTGTATCTAACAATTGAACCCCAATCCGGATAATCTAATATAGTTGGTTATTGTTTAATTTTGTAGGTAATAAAAATTCATCAAGAAAAGAAACTAGAGTTGCTAGTTGACAAGGATCTGAAAAATAACTACGATAGGATTGAGGTTGAAGAAATGGTTCGAGTGGCTCTTTTGTGCGTTCAGAACCATCCAAGTCAAAGACCCAAGATGTCAGAAGTGGTACGGATGCTAGAAGGTGATGGGCTAGCCGAGAGGTGGGAAGCGTCACATAGAGCTGAACCAAACAGGTCCAGAGCCAATGAGTTCTCTTCTTCAGAAAGATACTCTGACCTAACCGATGACTCTTCCTTGTTGGTCCCTGCAATGGAGCTCTCTGGACCAAGATAACATGAAAAATCTCAAAGACAATGTAAAACGAGTTTCATGGTTCACCATGAGAGGTATGTGTCGAAATGAAGGTATTGTATAGTACACTGTAATACTGGGAAAGTGGGAATTACTATAAATATGTCGCATTTCTGATTGAGTACAAATTTGGATTCAAACATCAAAAACTGACATATATTGAGGTTGAGTGTGTTACATGTCCTGCTACTGGTGAATGAAGAACTTTCGTGGAGATGTTTCTTATTTTTGAGTTACTTGTAATAAAAAATCCTATTTAAATGTATCTTATTTCTGACAAGAAGTTTAGGGCTATGATAGTTGGATTCAGGTGACTACTGGGTATAATTATGTTTAACTTTTCAAAGATTTTTATATGTTTGGAGGGTGTTTTTATATATATTTATATTCAAATATAGATATATATTATATAAACATCCTGCATTCTTCGAAGAAGTGTTAATGATGCAGGAGCCATTTTGTTGTTAATAGCTGAGACCACCTGTGAGCTATAGCTTTCAATGATCACCTTTCGAAAACCTCGACTCCAGGCCACTTCCTATCCTGTAAGAATCATGTGCTCCACCCTAGGCCCATCGCCCTTTATCATCCCTAGTTATGCCTCCAATGGAAAACCGCTCACCACCCAACTGCATGACGCCATTGACGTTAACAGTTTTAGAGAATGTCGCAGCGTGCATGATACTTAGCGTCCAATTGTAGCACTTGGCTATTAACTCATTAATTTGCATGCTGAATGAAGCTATTATTCCCCTTTTTCCACAAATTCCAGATTACAACACCAAAAAAATGTACCCTAGTCAGCTTCACCCTTCGACATTCCCAGCTCACTCTTGATTGGTGAACGCATTGTCTCGGAAAATCTCAATTCCATTGTTCTTGCATGGCAACCATGTCACATAAGTAAGGGTCTCCCATTTTTCCAGCAGACTGAATCTCAGGGTTCTTCGAACAGCCCAATTCCGCAGTCCATACATCATGCCAAAATCTAATGCTTTTCACATCACCCACTGTCCACCAAACATTTTCCTTTAATTCACTCCAAATCTTCTTAAGTCCCCGTCACAAGAAAAAAAAAATAGAGCAGTTTGCTCTACTAATATGGTTAGGGTATATTGCATCAACTTTATACTTATTTCGAAGAATGTTAACCCACATTCGATCAGTTTTGGTAATACGACTATACCTCATCTTCTCATGAAAGCTTTATTTTGAGTGACCAAACACCATAATCCCAGACCCCCATTTTACACCGCTGGTCTACACTGATCCCATTTCACAAGTGATATTTTCGTTTTCCATTCGATGCATCCCAGACAAACTCTCGCGCTATCCTTTCTATTTCCTTACTGACTCTCATCGGAATAAATGTGCTCTGTATGAAATAGCTAGGGATAGCGAGAAGAATAGATTTAGCTGAAGTCATTCCACCAGCCATCAATAGTAATTTCGCATTATACCCACTAAGCTTATTTTTAACTTAATCAATGGCCAAGATAAACACTCAAGTCATCGACTTTCTGGAATCCCAATAAAATGACTAATATCTGACACCATACTCTCCTCCATATTTGTAGAGTTTTTTTTTTTTTTTTTCCTTTGCATTCGCTTTATGACCAGAGTAGAAATAGAACTGGGGTAACAGATTGTTGGCCGAGATATCCTTGTCCTACACTTTTCTAAGGCTTAAAATTGCCAGTGAGCTGACCATTCCGTTTGCATTGATGTTGTGGATATACATCGATCTGATTAAGTAATAAGTAAAAAAAAATAGCAGATAAATTAAAAAATTGAACACACAAATTTAACGTGGAAAAACCCTCCAAAGAGGATAAAAAACCATGGGCAGAGATAATTTTACTATAATGGCAAAAGAACGAAGAGTACAAAAAATAGGGATAAAAACTAAATCCTGAAAACCCGAAAACAAAGAACCCTCAAAACGTAAACACAAAATTGTCTAAATGTGTTATGAGTTTTAATAACTAATGGGTGTGTATTTCTAAGGTTGTAAAAGAGTCTATTTATAGGCTAAATTGGTAAGTCAAATAAACTATGCTAATAAATGCTAAATATATTATACTAATAAATACTAAATATTCTAGAAAGAAAATATATTTTTGTTTAACTTGACTTGCAAGCAATATCTTAGAATTTTGGTCACACAACTCTAATAATCTTCACATTGACACGAATTCTTTCAATGTCATCTTTGCCAAAGCCCGCCACGAGCCTATCTTGAACTATGTAGGGAATTAACTGAGTCAAATCTATGTTTAGAAGCTGGAAGATTTCTAGCCATCGACTTGTGCACTGCCAAATTAAAATTAACCCGGGTCTGATTTTCATGAATACAGTGCTTTAACTTTTCAAAACCTGCATCTAAAAGAGAATCTTTCTTCAACGAAACGGTCATAACATTTTTCCTCTTATGACCAAGTTGCCTCCGCTCCAAACGAGTTGACTTCAACTCCGTAAAGGACAAGAGACGTCCGATTTTACCGGTCACTGTAGAACCTTCCAGAATATAAAGACTGCCATTTTTTTACCTTTTAACAAAACGAGAGCTCCACGAGATACTTTAATGTCGCTCAACTCAATGTTGATTTTGCATCCTTTCAAGTCTAAAATACTCAAGGAGATGAGATTCTTTCGTAAATCAGGTACATACCTGACATCTGAGAGTGTCCTAATCGTCTCATCGTGTATCCTAATTTTAACAGTACCAATACCAATTACCTTATTAGATGAATCGTTTCCCATACGCACAACTCCACCTTCAACCGAACTGTATGTGGAGAACCATTCTCTATTGGGACACATGTGGAAAGAACATCTCGAATCTAGGATCCACCCAGACGTGAGCTTGGAGTTATCACTCGTTGACACTAACAAGAAATCATCACCGCCTTCATTAGCCAAATTAGCACCAGCTACATCTTCCTCGTTACTCTCAGCAACTCTTTTATTTCGCAGTTTATAACAATCTACTTTAACGTGACCTAATTTTTTACAATAGCGACACCTTTTGTCTCGTTTCTTTGATGCTACCAAAACGGAAGGTTGCCTATCTGCCTTGATATCCAAACCAAACTCATTGTCGAGTTTGTCTCTACTCAACAAATGACCATTCACATCTTTGAACGAGAGTTTGTCTCTACCATAAATCAGTGTTTCCTTCAAAGACTTGTATGAAGGGGGTAAAGAGCATAATAATAGCATAGCCTGATCTTTATCGTCAATATAAACCTCAACGTTCTTTAAATCATTTAAAAGAGTAATGAATTGACTAATATGATCTCTAAGAAGCTCACATTCGTTCATGCAAAACATAAATAGACATTGTTTCAACACTAAACGGTTAGCCAGAGACTTAGTCGCATAAAGAGTTTCTAACCTTTTCCACAATGCGGATGAGGTTTTCTCCATCAATACCTCCTGCAATACCGTATTTGCGAGGCACAATTGGATTGTAGACAAGGCCTTTTCATCAACTCTTCACATTCTGTTTGATTTAGATTCTCAGGCTTTTTCCTACTAACAACCTTTTTCAAGCCTGTTTGAACTAGAATTGCCATCATCCGAACTTGCCATAGATTGAAATTTGTCTCACCATCGAACTTCTAAATTTCAAACCTTGTTGCTGCCATCTCTGAACGGGCTGATATATGAAAATTGAACTAGCTCTAATACCACTTGATAGGAATCGACCCGATTAAGCAACAAGTAAAAAAAATAACGGAATAAATTAAGAAATTGAACACACAAATTTAACGTGAAAAAACCCCTCCAAAGAGGATAAAAAACCATGAGCAAAGATAATTTTACTATAATGGCAAAAGAACGAAGAGTACAAAAAATGGAGATAAAAACTAAATCCCGAAAACCTGAAAAAAGAGAACCCTCAAAACGTAAACACAAAATTCTCTAAATGTGTTATGAGTTCTAATATCTAATGGGTGTGTATTTTTAAGGTTGTAAAATAGCCTATTTATAGGCTAAATTAGTAGGTCAAATAAACTATGCTAATACATGCTAAATATATTATACTAATAAATACTAAATATTCTAAAAATAAAATATATTTTTATTTAACTTGACTTGCAAGCAATCTCTTAGAATTTGGGTCACACAACTCTAACACAATGCATAACGTTATGAACCAAAGCTATCGACAAACCAACATCAAAAAGACATTCCTCCATATAATTTCACCGAATTTTGTCATATGCTTTCTCGAAATAAACTTTCATAAACATCCACTCTTTCCTTATCTCCCAAAGCCTCACTACGTTTTCTTGCAACAAAACTTGCTTAATTTGACATCCAATTTTGGCATGATGGGTTTTGGTAAGTTAATTATCACTTTTGTAAGACTCTTATATGACACCGTACATAAGTTGATCGGTCTAAATTGTGAAATGTCTTCTGCATCGTCACTTTCAGAATCAAGACCAGTAAAGTTTTCTTTATAAATTCTTCTATATCACCTATGTTGAAGACCTCTTCAATCATCTTAATAATTGAAGGCCCGATGTACTCCACTTACTCTAATATAACTAGACATGAAGGACATCAACACCTAACGCCTTTAAAGGAGCCATCTTGAATTGAATCATCCTTAGCTCCTCCATAGTCATTAATATTCTCTCTTGGAAGTCATGGGAATCGGTCGTGTACCGAGTATTTTTGGTGAGGTTAAATATAAATTTATGAGAAATTAGTGAATGCTTCAAGAAGTGTAACAATGTCACTTTCTTCAAAATTCTATTTGCCCCCACTTATATTATGGTGTATGAAAGAGTTACTTTTTAAATAAACCTCGAAAATACAATGAAGCCTAAATGACTATTCAAATAGATAGTCATATCTGTAATAATAAATAATTATTCAATAGATATCTAGTTGAGTAATTATAAATATTTGTTAATAACTAAGTAATATAAATTTTGATTAGTTATAACTTTTTATCTGTAACTATTAAAACACTATATATATTTTAAACATATACCAACAGCTATACCTTTATGTAAGGACATTGACCGTCTATATAAATTACAGAAAAAAGAAATTATGACACCGTGAAGCTTCTCTTCATCATACACCATGTACCATCCTGCAACTTCAAAGCCTTAATCTCATTGATCTACCGTCTAGGTGTAGCATAATTATGCAAAAAACATTTAATATTTGGATCACCATCAGCATGCCAATCTGGCCACATGATCATACTCCTTGCCTTTCTTTAGGTTATTTTCAATCTTTACTTTAATCTTAAATTAAAACAGATATTGACTAAGGGTTTATTCATTATGTTGTTCAAACTATAGAAATTCAAATCCTATTTATGAGGTATTGTTAATCTCATGATTTTACTTTATAAAATGCATAGTCTACTTTTATTATATTTCATTTTCAAATTTGAATTCAATAATGAAAATCAAAATTATTTTTAATAAATAAAAATAGAATGAATTTAACTATTCGACTTTTATGTTAAATCTAACTTTAAAATGAAACACGATTATACTTATTATACTCCCATCCGCGATAAAAAACGTGTCAAGTTTGAAAGATGCTTGAGCAGTAAGCCTGTCGTTAGCAAGCCGTGAGGTCACCTATGAACTTACCCTCCCAAGAGAATTATCTGAACAACGGATGGCCTGATCTTCATTAGGAACATGAAGTTATTTGGTCACCAAACATCTCGTGGGTTCAACTGCTTTATCCCATTGAAGTTAGAATGAACAGTAGGATATGTCCTGCCATAAACATCTCTCCCAAGCTCTCTATAATGATGGTTAAAAGACAAATCCAACACGTTAACACCATATTACGCAGAACCCTTGCCTATAAATACCTTTAAGAATGATAAAGAAATGATCAACTTTAGGAGGATACACTCTCTCTGTACTCAACTTTCAAACAATTTTTACCTCCATTCTCTATACCCTTTAGCTTACCGCCTCAACTGGGTGAATCGACCTTCTCAGCAATTGTTCTCCTCTCTTTCGTAATTTCTTATTATTGAAAGTATCAACAATTGGTGTTGTAAGCGTAGACAACATGACTTCTTAATCTCAAAGTGGTACCCCAACTAATCAAGCCAACCATATCAATAATCCAATTGACCAAGTCAACTCTTCTACTGGCTTGGACTCTGTATAGGCCCCTTCTTGTAACTTTATTTTTGCTGGAACTAAGCTGCAATATGCAAGCATTTTTTTCCCCACCTAAAACAACTAGTAAAGGCCCTAAAAAACTCTCTAGCCTCCAACTCTACCACTCTTGCTGCACCAGCAGGAATTGTTCCTCCAGCCACTCTGGTCCCTCCGACAGATGCGATGCCTTAGTCACAGCCTAGTGTAACTCCTCCTAGTCCTATTAGTCATATATTCCACTGCTTATAATATGTTGTAATTTGATATTTCAAATTAGGATTCCCTGTTATACTTAAGGAGCTTATTTTCGAGCAATTTTGTATCTTTTTCGTAGTTTTCAGTACTTTTTAGGTTTTCAATTGAATAAGTGTAAATTGACCAATTGTGCCATTGGGGGCCCTAACGTTTGATTGAGTGTTGTAAGTATATGTCAAAAGCCTGAAATTGTGTAAAAACATCACCAAAGTAAGGGTATCACAACTCAGAAGTAGTGGAATCATAATATTCCCACCAATCTCGAATTAAAGCAAGTTATATTGGTATCGCAATATCCTCCTTGGGTATCGCGATATCCATGTAACAAGAAAACACCTCATTTCAAAACTGACGACGACATCGCGATATCTAACCCTGGGTATCGTGATATCACTGTCGTTAGAGGACAAAAAATGACACCAGTGGTAATGTTTGTCCAACTGAAGCATCAATCAGGAGAAGCTCATTCAAGGGCATTTTGGTCAACAAAATAGGTCAAATTTTTCTATTAATAAGCCAAATTGACTAAAGAGAAAAGAGGCTATACTAGGATAGTTTTTTTTCTTTAGTTTCTTTAGCTTGTCTATTAGTTTTCTCTTTTTTTCTAATGCTTCATATTTTCCATCTTCTTTCTTAGCTATAAATTTAAGATTTCTGCAATTTTATTATTGTTCTTGTTGTTCTTCTTGTTAGTTAAGTTAGTTATTACTATATCTAAGGTTTATTTACACTTTCAGCCTATTTACTTTACTTGTATTAATTTTTTCATCTTGTCTGACAGCTTACAACGCCATTTTCAAGAGGCCAATCATAAGGAAGATGAAGATGGTAGTTCTCACCTTCTGTATGATAACGACAATTCCCAGTCCCATGGGTGAGGGATACATGAAAGCCTATAAGAAGTGTAACACCCCCTACCCGTATCTGTCGCCGGAACAGAGTACGAAGCATTACCGAGGAGTACAAAACACTTACAGATAATTTAAATATATTTTCATAACAACTTGTCTCAATTTCATACTATTTCATATTTAAGCTTTACTCACCAAAGTATTTGAAATATCATCTTTATGCAAATAGCACATATGAGGTACATAATTCCATAGTTAAGAATGAACACATTTATCAAACATATTCCACATTCATATATCAATGTCTTACATTTCTATATATCAATAACCGTCATTTTTCTTGTTTTTCAGATAATTATGTGTAACCATTGATAAGCATGTAATTCACTGTTTCTTCCTGTCAATCACAATTTTAAATGACAAATTCGTGTGAATCAGCTCAACCTCATTAAGTGTTTAAATTCTGTTACTTTGATTCACATACTCATAATTTACTAACATATCTTGTCAAACACAATCTCTGAATGATAAAATCACATAATTGAGCTCAATAATAATAATGATAACATTACTTACATTTCTTTTTCCACATGTTACATTTACGACTTACCAACTTGTCCATCCAAGGAACAACTTACGGATTTGAGTACATCGTGATCTCAAGCTCGAAATCTAGTGAAGCACATAAGTGCTAAGCGGAAGCTTAGAAGGCTAAGCAAGCACATAAGTGCTAAACGGAAGCCAGAGCTAATCAAGCACATAAGTGCTAAACGGAAGCCGAATGCTAATCAAGCACATAAGTGCTAAACGGAAGCTCGAGGCTAATCAAGCACATAAGTGCTAAACGGAAGCCGAAGGCTAATCAAGCTCATCGAGTGAATGAAACCCCAAAAGGGTTAATCAAACTTATATGAGTTAACAGGCTCGTAGAGCTAAACGGAAAGCAAACACGAGAATTGCAGCAAATGCTGAATCTCGGTTTGCTTGGGTAATTCAAATCAATTCAACTTTTTCTTTGAAAGATTGTACTCATTTCTCGCATTAGTTCCTCCAAATTCTCGGTTTAATTTCATAAGTTTTGTACATAATTTACTTATTTTCAAAATTAACATACATAAATATTAATCACCATTCATAAAATAATATTGAAATTTAATAATATTAACAAATGGTCACTAAATTTAGTTATATAAACTCACAAGTTCAATTTTTGTATTATAGCGATAATCATAATCTCATAATAAATATTCCAAATAAAACATTATATCGTTTCTAATTCAACACTTATCGATTATAATCGGGCATGTGATCAATTTATACACGAGTCATTCATATATTTTTGTATACTTTCCTCCTCCTCCTCCTCTCCATCCACATCCTTAGTATAAACAACACACTTGTAGGTAACATTATCTATAATTTTCACTATCTACTTATGTGAATATTCAAGCTGTCCATCTGTATCATAGTCACTAAATTATTTTTATCTTGAGCTAAAGAACTCCAAATTAAGATACATAAATTTTTCCAGAAACTAGATTCACATATATTTTTACCATAAAATTTTCATAATTTTTTGTTGGGCCAATTAATACATTTTATTCATTGAAGTCTCCCCTATTCTGCTGTCTGACAGTTCCGACCCTTCTTCACTAAAAATTAATTATCTCTTCGTACAGGATTCAAATGATGTTCCCGCTTATTTCTCTTGAAAATAGACTCATTCAGAATTCTAAAAATATAAATTTAAGCCCCTAATTATTTTTATCCAATTTTTTATGATTTTACAAAGTCAGAACAGGGGAACCCAAAATCATTCTGACCTTGTCTCATAAAATTTATCATATCTCATGATTTACAATTCCATTGCTTACATTATTTCTTCTATAAGAAACTAGACTCAACAATCTTTAATTTCATATTTTATTCATCCTCTAATTCCATTTCTACAATTTTTGGTTATTTTTCAAAATTAGACTACTGCTGCTGTCCAAAACAGTTTTAGTGCAAAATGTTGATTTCCATTTTGCCCCAAATTTCACAATTCATACAATTCAGTCCTTGCTCAATTAACCCCTCAATTAAGATAATTTTCTCAATTAATACTTTTCCTAAACATTATAAGTTATTTCATAACTATTGAATTTCATAATTTCCACATAAAACTCTAACTTCAAACTCTTTTACAATTAGGTCCCAAACATTCACTTTCTATTCAATTCTTACAATAAAATCAACATATAAACAATTTAAAGCTCTAATTCCATGCCAAATCATCATATACTTCCAGAAAATATGTATTAAAACTTTCAATTTCTTTCATAGAATAAAAAACTAATGAATTCAACAATAGGACCTAGTTGTAAAAGTCACAAAAACACAAAAATTTCAAGAAATAATCAAGAATTGAACTTACTTGAAGTAAAAATATGAAAAAACAGCTTAATATAACTCTTCCATGGCGTTTTTCTGATGAGAATGCAGAAAAATAAAGAGAAATCTAGATAATTCCACTTTAGTCCTAGCTTTATTAAGTAAATTTTGCAATTTTCCAATTTTACCCTTAATTCTCCTTATTTTCTTGCTGATTTCATGCCCTTGCCGTCCAGCCCAAATAGACTTTGGTTCTATTTTCCTTTTAAACCCTCTTTCTTTTATCAATTATGCTATTTAATCATTTCCCACAATTTTGCATTTGATACAATTTAGTCCTTTTTGTTCAATTAACTATCAGAACTTTAAAATTTCTTGACGAAACTTTAATACTAACATATTAACACTCCATAAATATTTATAAAAATATTTATGGCTCGATTTAAAATTATCGAGGTCTCGATACCTTATTTTTGATTCTAATTATTTTAATATTTATTTTTAGCATACTATTCACTATTTCAAAATTTTTCCTAACTTCACATTTAATTTATACTCACTAAATTAATAATATTTCCTACTCATTTGTCGGATTTAGTGATCTCGAATCACTGTTCCGACACCACTGTAAATTAGGCTGTTACAAGAAGACAACCCTGAAATTCCATATAGTCTCCATACATCTTGCTAGGAAAGATCAGAACGTTTTACCTCCCTTACAAGTTGTTGCACATTGTATTCCCACCTTGTTGTCAGAGTGAATCTAATTAAAAAAGTCTGAATCGATTTAGAAAGTCTTGAAACTAGACTCGAGACCCAACTCCCCAAAGCACAACCAACAAAAGCATAAAAGTCATTCTAGTTGTACCAAGAAGAGTCTGAAAAGATCAGCCAAATAGCCTTGATCCTTCCCCTAAAGAAAATGAAATCTTGAAGTTCCTGTTGATAGAATGTAGAGACGTTTTTGCCTGTACAGCAATAGATATGCGAAGAATTCATCTGTCACTCATTCAACACTTTTTAGAGGTGGATCCTAATGCTCGACCAGTCAAGTAGAAAAGAAAATTTTCCAATGAGAAGGTCGTGGCTACTAGAGAAGAGGTGAAGAAGCTCTTAGCTATTGATTTCATTTGGTAAGTGACAAGAATAAGGTAATATATTGAATTTTATTGATAGACCTCAAAGGTATATGTATCTATACAGTAGTAGTTACGTAGGAATCAAATTGCTAAAAGATAATATCCCGTAATAATATTCTATAATATCCCATTAGGAATCAAATATCTATGAGATAATATCTCATAATAATATCCTATAATATCCTAATAGGAATCAAATTGCTAAAAGATAATATCCCATAATAATATCTTAACACCCTCCTCAATTTGGAGCATGTAGATCATAAATGTCCAACTTGATCAGAAGATATTCAGATGGTGGTTTACCAAGCACCTTTGTAAAAATGTCAGCCAACTAAATAGAGGTCGGAACATGATAAGGTGCAATCAACCCATACTAGATTGTATCTCTAACAAAGTGGCAATCCACTTTAATATGTTTAGTAAGCTCGTGAAATATGGGATTCTATGTAATATGTAGCACAAATTAACTATCACAAAACAAAGGAATTGTTTTAGGATAATGAATACTTAAGCTCAATAACAAGGCATTCACCCACTTGAGCTCACAAGTGAAGGAAGCCATAGACCTATACTCAACCTCAACAGAAGAACGAAAAAGAATATGTTATTTATTAGTTTTCCAGGAAATAGGAGATTGTCCCAAAAAGACAAGCCAGCCAATAAGCGAATGCCGAGTTAATGGATAAGTAGCCCAATCCGAATCACACCACCTTTTCAAAGACAAATCACTATCAGATCTTAAAAAATCCCTTGGCCATGAGAGCCTTTCAAGTACTAGACAATATGCAGAGTCATATCCTAATGCTTCTACCTCAGTTCATATATAAACTGGGATAAGATATGAAAAGAGTAGGCCAAATCAGGTTTGGCCACTTTCAAATAAATCAAACAACCCATTAATCATCTGTACGGCTCAGAACCATACAAAACTATCCTTGTAGCATACACTAATTTATGATTTTGCTCTATTAGCGATCATGTGGGTTTTACTCCCAAAAGATCCACCTCCGAAATAATATTAAGTGCATATTTCATTTGACAAAAAAAAAACCCAAAAGAGCTACGAGCTACCTCTATCCCCAAAAAATATTTCAAAACACCAAGATCCTTCACATGGAAGCAAGAATTGAGATACCCTTTAAAAGTTTTCAAAGTAGCAAAATCGTTCCCAAAAATAAGCAAATCATCAACATAAATTAGCACATTAATATGTACAGATCCCACAATGTATGTAAAGAGAGAATAATTAGAATATAATTGAAGAAATTCATACACTTCCAATGCAGTAACAAGCTTCACAAACCAACACCGAGGAGCCTGTTTCAACCCATACAAAGACTTGCGCAAACAACAAACAATTCCAAGCTTATCAAGAGAAAAACCTAGAGGAAGCTTCATGTAAATCTCTTCATCAAGATCACCGTACAGGAAGGCATTATAGACATTCATCTAATGTAACTCCCAATTTTTCGAAGCTGCAATAGCTAAGAAAGTTCGAACAGTTACTACTTTTGCCACAAGTGCGAAAGTTTCATTATAGTCAATACCTTCTACCTGGTGATTACCAAAAAAAAACAAGATGAGCTTTAAACCTCTCAATATTTCCATCAGAGTTATATTTAATCTTGTACACCCACTTACGACTCAGTGCTTTCTTTCCAGGAGGAAATGTTTCCATAGACCGAATGATTATCCTCCAAAGCATAATCTCCTTTTGCATAGCATCACACCATCCTGCGTCCTTCATAGCCTCTTTAAAAGACTGTGGCTCTACCCCTACAGTAATAGCTGTAAGAAAATTTCAATGTTTCATAGTAAATTTGTCACAATTAACATAATGCATTATAAGAAATGGAGTACCTAAGGAAGGCTATGAAGCAGGTGAGGTGGAAGATGGAATTTTCTTTATGACGGTGTGAGTGATAAAATCTTGAAGCTTCATAGAGGGAAATTTCTCCTTATGCCCTTGTCCCAATTGAGGTACATTATTACCCAAAGCTCTTTGTACCACTATGTCTTTGGAAGAAGAAGAAGATAATAGAGGTATCGAAGAACTTGCAGGTGGTAAACTCACAGGCTGCAGTGTAGCAAGCGAAGGAACTATTACGGGTTGTAACACCTCTGAATCACCAAAATATGTATCAAAATTTACGTTTGCACTCCCATATGACAGAGCAACATTGTTAGACTCAATGGTTATAGTATTTCCATCCAAATACGGAAAAATATCCTAAAAAAATTCACATCACGGGACACAAAGAATTTCTTAGAATCCATATCATATAAATACCAGCCCTTTTTGCCAAAAGGGTACCCAGCAAAAACACATTTTTGACTTCGACTAGCAAACTTATCACCTTTAGAACGTTGACTATAAGCAAAACAGAAGCAACCAAACACACAAAGATCATCAAACAAATGAGGGCTACCAAACAATATTTCATAGGTGTTTTATTGTGAAGAAGAGGTAAAGGAATTCGATTAATCAGATGAGAAGTAGCCAACACACACTCCCCCCAAAAAGATATAGGCAGATTTCCCTGGAAACGCAAAGCACGAGCTACATTTAAAATATGCTGATGTTTCCTCTCTGCTCTCCTATTTTGTTGATGAGTACCAACACAAAATGCTTGAAAAATAATGTCATTTGCAAGAAAATAATACTAAAGACAATTAAATTTCGTCTCATTATCACTTTTAACATTGTAATAGCTTAATTTTCAGTAGTATCGGAAACAGTGATTTGAGATCACTAAATCTGATGAGTAAGTTCAAAATTTTAATAAATTAATATTTATGAGTCAAATATGACTGTAGAAATATTTTTGAATTAGTGAATTTTGTGAATTAAAAGAATTTATTAGGTAAATTAGGTTGAAAACAACGTACCGATACTTCAATTTCATAAACCGAGCTGTAAATATTTTTATAAATATTTACGAAGTGTTAGTGAATTAGTATTAAAGTTTCGTTAGAAAATTTTATTAGTGAATTAGTATTAAATTTTCGTTAGAAAATTTTAACATTTTGATAGTTAATTAATTAAAATGACTAAATTGAAAAAGGTACAAAACTTGTAAATTAAGGAAATAATGATTAAATAGTTCAAGTAATAAATAAAGAAGGACTTAAAGGGAAAATCAGCCTTAAAGTGAATGGTTGAAACGGTGAAGGCAGAAAAAAACAAAGAATTTGGGTGAAATAAGGGCAAAATTGGAAATTTTGCAAAATAAACAAATAAAACAAAGACTAAATTGAAAATCTAGATAATTCTTCATCATTATTCATCTAAAAACATCATAAGAGAGTTCCTCTAAGTTTTTTTTTTTCATATTTTTTCACTATGTAAGTTCAATTCTTGTTCTTTTCTTGAAATTTTAATGTTTTTGAGACTTTACAACTAGGTCCAATTATATGTTTCATTTGTTTTTGATTTTATGGGTAATTTTGAAAGTTACCATGGATGAGTGCTGGAATTTTATGATGAATAAACATGGATTTGAAGCTCTAATTTTATTATATGATGATTTTATCAAGTGATTTTAGTAGAAATTGATTTTTAGGACCTAATTGTGAAAAAGTTAAGAATTAGGTTTTGGTTTTGAAATTCTAAATATCAAAGGCTATGTGGTAGCCTAAAATGATTATATAATGTGTTAATTAAGAAAAACTAGCTCAATTGATGAGTTAATTGATTAGGGACTAAATTGTAAAAATTATAAAATTTGGGGTAAAGTGTAATTTTGAAAATTGAAGGGTATAAATTGTGAAGTGAACTAGAATTGAATTAGATGCTAATGAATGGAAATTTTATATTATAGACCAAGAACTCAAAGAAAGTCGTTGAAAAGAGAAAATAATTGATTAATCACTGAATTTTCTACAACTTCTGCAAACTACCTGAGTTCATATTGTTGAAATTTCAGATAAATTGATGAATTAAGAATGATATATTGTATTATTTCATATCTATATTATTGATTTATGATTATTTTAATAATATGAAGATCAAATTGGATGTTCAAATTAAGTGGAACGCAGGATTGAGTACGATCGTTCCATGTTACAAGATGAATTTGACGGATAAGATCATGGTTGGACCATGGCAAAGTGTTAAATGTAAGACCATAGCTGGGCTATGGCATTTCAGTGAAAAGACCATAACTAGGTTATAGCATCGTGAACGTAAGACCATGATTGAACCACAACAGTATATGTATAAGTGTAAGACCATAGCTGAGCTATGGCATTTCAGTGAAAAGACCATAACTAGGTTATAGCATCGTGAACGTAAGACCATGATTGAACCACGACAGTATATGTATAAGTGTAAGACCATAGCTGGGCTATAGCATCCTAATGATAAGACCATAACTGGGTTATGGCATTACGAGTGTAAGACCATGGTAGGGCCATGGCAATATTTGTGTAAGACCATAGCTGGACTATGGCATCAAGAAAACGATGTACTGAAATCCGTAAGACGTTCACTAATTTGACAAGTATTGGTAAGTGTCATATGGATTTATGATGGAAGAATTTAAGACGTTTTTGATATTGAGCTCAACCAAGTAAATTTTATTAATTGAAGTTGTGAAATGCCCTATTTAATGTTTTATTATGGTTTTTTCGATAAGATTTATTTTAAAGTCTATGAACTTACTAAGCTTCTATAAGCTTACTCTTGTGTGTTCAATGTTCTTTGTAGATTAACATGAGTTTGGAAGATCGGATCAACACATCGGAATACACTATCCAGATTTCTCCGGTAGATTTTGTAATATAATATATGGTTTATATGGCATGTATAGGTTTAATTCAGAAAAGAGTTAAACTTAATATATAGTTTTGAATGATATACATGTTTATGTTTGTATGTATATACATAGTAGTAGTTTTTAGTAATTAATGGATGCAGTTATTATGGTAAATTTATGGAAGTGAGTTTTGTGATGATTTAATAAGTTTAAAACATGATTTTTGGCTTGTATTGGTTGCTTGGTTGGATTATGTTGGTATGTGAAAGTGTTGTGTGTAGTTTGATAGTAAAAAGGGTGAGAAAAGTGGCCTTAAAATGGCCTATTTTTGTCCACACAAGCGGAGACACGGGCGTGTTTCTCAGCCTGTGTGACACACGGTCATGTACATAGGCGTGTAGTCTGGCTGCGTGTCCTCTGCATCTTAAAATTTAAAAACAAAATGCTCAGAATTGAGACATAGACAGAGACACGGGCGTATGTCTCAGCCGTGTGAGTTACACGGTCTAACACACGAGCGTGTGACCTGTCTGTGTGAAACCTGCACCTAAATTTTGAAAACTAAATTGACCACACGGCCTAGCACACGGACGTGTGGATTGGCCATGTGACCTAATTCAGGAAGTTACACGGGGTAGGACACAGCCTAAAACATGGGCATGTTAAAAGGGTCACATGGGGCGTGTCCCTTGACCACACAGGCATGTGTACCCTACACCAAGAAAAAATTTTGAAGTTTTGCAAAAAAAAAGTTCTCTAAGTTCTCGACTTAGTCCTGACTTATTTTTAATGCTTAAATTGGGTCGCGAAGGTCTATTCAAGGGACGACATGATTAATTTCTATTATGAATAATAAATGACATGAATTATGTGTAATTTTTCTTTAAATTCCAGTAATGCTTCGTAACCATGTTTTGGCGATGGAAACGAGTTAGGGGTATTACATTTTATTTGTTGAGAAAATTGACAACCAACCATTGAATAACATGAAAATTTTGCAAGCCTCTTATTTATTAGCCAATAGATATACCTAAGCAACCCGGGAGAAATCATCAACAAATGTAAAAAAATAACCCCAATAAATCACAATGAACTAACTCAAAAAAAAATGAGTGGCTTTCTGTTTACTAATTGGAAAGTTATTTCTAGTCTGCTTAGCACGATGACAAATTTTACATGTTTTATTCAGATGGTCTCTAGAGTTACTAACATAAGGAAATAACTTTACTACTTTCTCGAAAGGATGACCCAATCTTCTATACCAAAGTTCCAAAGAGGATGAAGCTTCAACTGAAACCGCTTTAACCGTCGAAACCTGCCAGAAGTAGTAAAGTCCATCCCGTCTCTCACCCACTCCAATCTCTCACCCACTCCAATCAGCTCCATAAAATGAAGATCATAAATAGCACATATGTTAGTAGAAAATTGGACAAAATAGTTCATATCATCATTCATTTGGGAAACCGAAATTAAATTGCAATTTAATTTAATAACGTAAAGTACATGTTTTAAGTGAATTTTTTCCATCAATTTAATCATTGGGTAGCCACCTCTATTTGGCCATCAAGGAGTCCTACGAAACATGCTACAACATCTCTCACATTCATCAAACACAAAAGATCAACCATAACATGATTTGAACACCTCATATCAATAATCCAATTATTCTTGGACTTACCATTCAACCGAGTGATAATTGATTGTTTATTACCAAACATCACCAGAAGAGACTGTCATTGCTTAGCAGTAAAATCAAGAAGTGTCGCCTCCCCTGGTGGTGGTGGTAGAGGAGGAAAAGGCTCGCCACCAACTATTTAAAATGATGAAAAAAGAAAGAAAATTTTCAAAAGCCTTACTTATATTCCATAACAAGAACAGGGTAATCTCTTGAGTTTTATTAATAGACGTTAAGGGTATATATACCTATACAATAGTAGTTACGTAGGAATCAAATAGCTAAAAGATAATAGCACATAATAATATCCTCTAATATCCTATTAGGAATCAAATTGCTAAAAGAAAATGTCCTATTAAGAATCAAATTTCTAAAAGATAATATCTCATAATAATATCCTAATAGGAGGTAACCTATCCGGATTGGGTCTCCAATGTAGACTTAGTACCCAAGTTTGCCAATAGGTGGAGGATGTGTGTAGATTTTACCAGCTGAATAAACCATGCCCAAAAGATAGCTTCCCGCTCCCATCTATAGACTGATTAGACGCCTCCGCGGGCCACCAATATATGAGCTTCATAGATGCCTTTTCAATATATAACTAGATATTTGTAGCAGTAGAGGATTAAGAGAAAAAGAATTCTGTAACCAAAGATTGGTTGTTTTGTTCTAAAATGATGCTTTTTGGTCTCAAGAATGTGGAGACTACATACCAACGGTTGGTGAATAAGTTGTTTCAAAACTAGATAGGGAGATGTATGGAGAAGTACATTTATGACATGCTAGTCAATAACGATTCTATAAAGCAACATATAAATGTACAGTTTCTGTATGGTTGTGCAAGTTGGTTAGGTGGTTACATCTTGGGAGTCTTGCTTTGACATTCTCACGCTTAGGGTTATATGAGGTGGTTTCACCTTGGTTGTCCCAACGAATGGTGGGTAGTGGATTGTCTATATGTCAACTCCAACAAGGTTTGTAGAGGGTCACCTACAGATCAATCCATGTGAAGGGTTGCTCGTGGACTGTTCCTTGAAGGTTGCTTGCGAACCATTCCCTATGGAAGGTCATCTATGAACTGTCCAATAACTTGCCATGTGTCGTGCTTTAGTAAGGGTATAACACTAATTAAAAACATAAAATTAAATATGTCTGAATCAATAATAACCAAGTTCCTAAAAAATATCATTTTTTCACAAATGAGTACCTAAATCATTTTTCACATCTTGGTATTTAAATTTTTTTGTCACAAATGCTACCTAAACTACTATTTTTTCCCAAGTTGGTACCTTAGTTAGTCCAACTATTAAGTCTATTTAAAAAAAAGTCTTAAGCCATGTTATTTTTCTCGTTTTGGTACCTAAACTATGTTATTTTTTTCATTTGAGTACATAAAATTTTTTTTTGTCATAAGTAGTACCTAAACTACTTTTTTTCCCTAAGTTCGTACCTTTGTTAGTTCAACCATTAGTCAAAATTTTAAGTCTATTTAAAAAAAAAAGAAAAAAGGAAAAAGATAACCAATTAGCAACAAAAAAATAAAACTATTTTTTCTCTCTCTCTCTATATATTTCTTTTTACTTTATTCTTTTTATTTCTTCTTCCTCTCATCTTAGGTTTCATGGTTTTGATTAAGATTTTCAAAATCGAACTGATGGTCGAACTGATTAGGTCATTAGTTCTTGGTTTGATAGGTTCGTTTGACTCGATCAAATAAATTACTAAAAATTCATCAAAATAAAAATAAAAAAAAATAATTTAAAAATAGAATGAACTAATTCAACCGGTCTATATTGGTTCGTAGGTCAATCAATTCAACTTCTATCTTCGAATTAGTACCTCAACTAGTTCCCGATCCATCTAATTTGAACAGTCAGTTTGGTTTTAAAAACATCGGTTTTTATCCATGTGAAAAATAAAATAGAATAAAATAAATAAAAATAAAGAACACATAAATTTTACGTGGAAACCCTTTCGGGAAAAAAACCACGGGCAGAGGAGAAGAAAATTCACTATGTCGAAAAATTTTTTACTCTAATACAAGAGGAATAGACTATGTCTATTTATAGGCTTGCAAAGCCATATTCTAGTAGGATTGAAACACCTTATCCTAATCAATATAAAATAGATGGAGTTTAATAAGGTTTAAAACCTTATTCTAAAATAAAATAAAAGAAGTCTAGTTCTATATGGATTTTACTTTTATTTTATTTTCCATCGTATTTTATTTAAATAAGAATTTGGGTCACTTAATTCTAACAATCTCCACCTTGACACAAATTCTCAATGAACAAGTTCTTCATCGCGAACTTTCAATAAACAAGTTCTTCACCTCTTCCAAAACCCTTAAGGGTTTAACTTCAACAATGAACACCAACCAAGTCTAAGCAATGCTCAAACTTGGTTATAGGAAGTGACTTAGTCATCATATCTGCAGGATTTTCATGAGTGCTAATTTTGCTCACAACAATATCACCACGAGCAATAATATCACGAACAAAATGATACCGAATATCAATGTGTTTTGTTCTCTCATGAAACATTTGATCTTTTGTAAGAAAGATGGCACTGATTGTCACAAAATATCGTGCTGATTTGAAGGTCTTCATTGAGTTCACTAAATAGTCCTTCAACCAAATAGCTTCTTTACAAGCCTCAAGAATCGCCATGTACTCAAATTTCAGTGGTAGACAAAGCGATCGTAGTTTGCAAAGTGGCTTTCCAACTAATTGCACAACCTCCGATTGTAAAGACGTAACTGTGAGAGATCTTCTTCTATCAAGGTCTCCAAGAAAATCAGCATCAACATACCCTATAACTCCATCTTTAGTTCTTCCAAACTGTAAGCAAACATTAGTAGTGCCTCGTAAGTATCTTAAAATCCACCGAATCGCTTTCCGTTGTTCTTTACCAGATTCGCCATGTATCGCTAATCGACCGATCGCATATGATAAATCGGACGTGAACAAACCATAGCATACATGAGAGATCCCATCGCACTAGAGTATGGAACATGTGACATGTACTCAATCTCATTATCGATTGAGGAGATAAGGCCGATGAAAGTCCGAAATGGTCGCTAAAGGAGTACTAACAGCTTAGCACTCTGCATATTGAACTCGCAAAGAACTTTCTCAATGTACCCCTTCCGACTTAGGTACAATTTACTTGCTTTTCTATCTCTCGAGAATCTCCATACCAAGTATCTTCTTTGCTGGTCCTAAATCTTTCATCTCAAATTCTTCACTTAGTTGGGCTTTAACCTTTCTTATCTCTCTTTTATCTTTTCTTTGCTATCAACATGTCATCAACATAAAGAAGTAGATACACAAAAGAACCATCATGCTTTTTCTTAAAGTAGACACAACTGTCAAAACTACTTCTTTTGAAATCATGAGAAGTCATAAAGGAATCAAACCTCTTGTACCAATTGTCTTGGTGATCTGTTTCAAACCGTAAAGGGACTTTTTCAGAAGCAAACATAGTCCTCTTTTTACGAGACTATAAAACCCTCCGGTTGTTGCATGTAAATATCTTCCTCAAGTTCTCCATGCAAAAATGCGCTTTTACATCTAACCGCTCAAGCTCCAAATCATGCATGGCCACAATACCAAGCAAAGCTCGAATCGAACTATGCTTAACAACCGGAGAGAACACATCTGTGAAGTCCACTCTCGAATTTGATCTGTAACCCTTTGCAACAAGCCTTGCTTTATATCCGGGTTCTTCAACTCCGGAGTCCCTTCTTTCTTTTAAACACCCATTTACAACGAATAGCCTTTTTACCTTTAGGAAGTTTTACAAGATCCCATGTTCTGCTTTTGTGGAGTGATTCCATCTCCTCTTGCATAGCAAACATCCACTTTTCTCGAGTCTTCACACTAATCGCCTCGAATAATTAAATGGCTCTTGATTCGCATCTATATCTTCACCACATTTAAAGCATAAGCAACTAGATCAACCTCGGCATACTTCTTTGGAGGTTTAATTTCTCTTCTTGTCCTGTTTTTGGCGATAGAGTATTGCGGTGAAGAAGCAACTCTATTCTCAATTTTTTGTCTTGGCTTGAGGAGTTGATTCAGATTAATCGATGCTCCACCGCTTTTAGTTTTCTTTATTGGAAGAGTCTTTAAGAGATAAGTTAGGTAGCATAGCGTTTCATCAAAACAACATCTCTCGCTAATCACAACTTTTCTATTTTCGTGACACCATAACTTATAGCCTTTACACCACTTTATAACCAAGAAAAACGATTTAATGGATCTCGGTTCCAATTTTCCATTATCAACATGAGCATACGCAGACACCCAAAAATCTTTAAATCGAATAATTAGCAGGATTACGCACCATACCTCTTGTGGAGTCTTTTCTCAATGGCAACGGATGGAGATCGGTTGATCAAAAACATGCGAGAGAGGTCGTCGCCCAAAATGACTTCGGTAAGTTGGCATTTGACAACATACATCGAACCTTCTCCATGATCGTTCGTTCATTCGCTCGCAACGCCGCTTTTGTTGTGGAGTATGACGAATCGTCAAGTGTCTCATGATCCTTCGACTTGCACAATCTATTAAACTCATCGAGCGTAACTCTAAGCCATTGTCTGCACGGAGGTATTTTATCTGCTTTTCCGTCTGCTTTTTCAATCATAATTTTCCAAGACTTAAATGTGGAAAACACATCGCTTCGCTTCGGAAGAACGCCCAAACTTTTCTGGAAAAATCATCAATAAAGGTTAGCATATAATTAGCTCCACCTCTCAAGGCACTCTGGACTACCCCACGATCGTAATGGATATACTCCAACGTTTCCTTCGTGTTATGGATTCCTCTAGTGAATCGAACTCTTTGCTTCCCAAAACACAAGGCTCATGAAATTCGGTTTGCAAATTCCTTGCCCATTAAGAAGTCCTCTTTGCTTAATTTCGCCATGCCATTACCGTGATCGAGATGAATAACCCGGACGCTCGATACCACTTTGTGAAAAATAAAATAGAATAAAATAAATAAAAATAAAGAACACATAAATTTTACGTGAAACCCTTTCGGAAAAAACCACGGCAGAGGAGAAGAAAATTCACTATGTCGAAAAATTTTTACTCTAATACAAGAGGAATAGACTATGTCTATTTATAGGCTTGCAAAGCCATATTCTCGTAGGATTGAAACACCTTATCCTAATCAATATAAAATAGATGGAGTTTAATAAGGTTTAAAAACCTTATTCTAAAATAAAATAAAAGAAGTCTAGTTCTATATGGATTTTACTTTTATTTTATTTTCCATCGTATTTTATTTAAATAAGAATTTGGGTCACTTAATTCTAACAATCCATGAAAGAACATTTTCAATCACGTTAGGTCAATCAAGCAAGCGATAAAGTTCGATAATAAAATTAAATGCCAAAGTCTCAACCTCGAGAGAGAGCGAATTTGAGCATTGGTAGCATTGTCAAACATTATAAAAATAAGAAAAAAGAAAATATATAAAAAATAAAGAGAGAAAAATAATGTAAAATAATATAAAAGAATTAAAAATTATCTTTTTAAAGTTTATATGACATGAAAGTTTATTATTGGATAGATTTTTTAAATGAATATAACATTTTGGTGTAAAATGAGTTACGGAAGAATAGTTTTGGTATTACTTGTGACAAAAAAAATTAGGAACTAATTTAGGAAAAATGTTATAGTTTAGGAATTAATTTGTGGGTTAAGTCTTTTTAAATATATATATATATATTAAAATGTGTCTTAGGTCTTTGTACTATTCACAAATTTAGAATTTAGTTTTATACTTTTATTTCAAGGATTTTAATTTTTATTTTATTTTTATACTTTTATTTCAAGGATTTTAATTTTTTACTTTTGATTTCAAAATTTATGTCCACTTGTTAATACTATTTTTTGTTAAATTGGTTGATGTCTTTTTACTTCTATTTTTTGTTAACTTTTTCAATTTATGTACTTTTACTTTTCTTTTCTTTTTGCTAAAATTAATAGTATTAACTTTTTCAATGTTAATAGTTTAACTTTTAAAATTTGAAAAGTAGACGGACTAAGTTCCTAAAAATAAATGAACATAAATTAAATTCTAAATTTGTGAAGATTATAAAGGCCTTGTTTGTCAATTGGCTAGTTGTTGATTGCAGTGACTAGTTTGACCAACTTATTCTATTAAATATTTATTTAAAAGTGTTTAGTAAAACTTAATGATATTGAAAGTTTATATACGTAAAATAAAAAATAAGGGCATTACACATTTTATTTTTAAGTATTTATTTGTTTATAATATTTTAGTTTAAAACATCCATTATAGAAATCTATTAGTGAATATTTTTAAATTTTAAATAAACAAAATTCTTAAATTCCTTATTTGCGAATATTAAGCTTATAGAAATTGATAAATATTAACAGATATAAATATACTTGTAAACTATATTTTCAAAGTGATAATTATGTCATGTTCTTAATATGTAAATTAGTGATAATTATGTCACACTTTTGAATAAATTTGTCAAGTAGCATATTTCATAAATTTGTAATTTTTGAGTAAGCATGATCAGATAGATCTTTCTACATATCTCATTCCCAATTAACTGTGAAAAAAGCTGGGCATCCCAACTTTTTTTTTTTATTTTGGAGGTCTTAGCTCAACAAACCCTTACAAACCTCCATTTACCAAACACTACAATAAGATAATTTGACTACTCAATTCTCTATTTGTGCACAAATCAACTACAAAAGCTCAAAACTAAATTTACCCAACACCCTCATAGACTTATAACATATTTTTACTTTTTTAAAATAAGATTTAACTAATAAAGGCATCAATTTAAAAAAATTAGATACATTTTAATAATAAAATTAAATACCAATCACGAGGAATGAAATGATGATTGCTCACATCATTTCTTAATAATAAAATTTAGAAATTTAATAAAATACATTTTATAATTAATTATTTACCTCTTTAAAAATACCTGAAACCATAATTATTTATTATCATGGGCGATGAACTATAATGATTTCCAAAATAAATAAAAAACCATTTAAATATCAAAAGAAAAGAATTATAATTTAGATACTAATATGTGAGTTAAGTAAAAAAGAAAAACAAATCAAATATCTTACATTCGGCTCAATTACTACAAATAATTATCCTATATTTATCTCCGGGCAGTAGTACAAAATTTAATGCCCAATTGAAGTAAGCCTCACGGGACATCCATGAACTCATCCACATCACATTTCTTTCTCCACTGCTGTTCTCGCCGGGAACCAACCAACCAAGAAACCCCATTTTTTCCCCCTTCCCATTCTCTCCAATTCCTTCACTTTTTCTATCAAACCATCCAATCATCCTTCTTTTTCGATCTCCCCATTTTTGGGTTATTTTTTTTTTCATAATATTTTTGGTCCTTTGTTTTTGTCATCCGGAGAAGGAAAATAAATGAGAACAGGAAAGCAAAGTCAAGAGGAAGAAGAGTACGAGGACGAAGAGTTTGGTTCCAAAAAACAAGGCTCATCTTCTAATCAAATTATGTCCGGAAACGCCATTAACAACTCCAACAAAGGTAATATTAATTTGGATCCCACTCTTTACCCCCCCCAAAAAAAAAAAACCCAGATCCCCTCCTTTCCTTTTCTTCTCTATTATCACTGTTTTTTCTAGAAGATTAAAGATTTTTTGTTAATGGGTTTTGTTGAATTTTGAAATCTGGGTATTCTTTGATACCTGATTTCTGGGTTTGTTTTGTATTTACATTTTTTTTCTGGTTATTTGGAAGCAGGTGGGAAGAACAGTGATAAGGCTAATGCTATACGATCGAAACACTCGGTTACCGAGCAGAGGAGGAGGAGCAAGATTAATGAAAGGTATCTTCTTTTCATTTCTTCCAGTTTGAATTTCATTGTATTTTTTAAACTGGAAGTTTTTAGTCATACCCTTTAAGTAATTCTATATTTATCGAGTTAAAAGTCATAAATTGCATGTAAATGGCTTGGGATAGGCTGACTAACTTTATTAGCTTTGGTTTACTTTGTGGAAATTTTGATGATTGAAAAGAAAGTGGATTATCTAGTTAACAAACTGAACATTTGTCAAAGACTGCGGTATGAACTGATTTAAAAGAACGGTCGAGTTTAGTTTATAAAGTGTTTTAACTTGAAATGGCACCAGAAATTAACATGCTGTTGGTTATGTGATGGTGAGAAACGATAGTGGATTGAAGAGTGTTTGCTTGTCCCTTTCCTTGCTATGAATTTAAGTACTTGTTGTATGTAAAAGGCTTGGAATCGGAATTTAAATGTTGTCGAATTACTGCAGCTTTATTATGGATTCAAGAGAGGTTGTGAATCGATGATGCTCGCTTTACTAAGTGAATAGTAATACTGATAAGCTTTCTGATGCCTTTTAGGTTTCAAGTATTGAGAGATATAATTCCGAACACCGATCAAAAAAGAGATACGGCTTCATTCCTGCTAGAGGTAGATTGTGAATCTGGGAAATCCTAAACTTTCAAATATTTTATGCACATCCAATATCGTTGATTTTGCATCAAAAACTTCCGTTTACTTCATAAAGACTATTCTGCTTGAAAATCTTGTCAGATATCAGATCAATGTTCTTTTGCAGGTGATAGAGTATGTCCAATATTTACAGGAGAAGGTTAAAAAATATGAGGGTTCATACCAGGAATGGAATTCTGAGCCCGCAAAATTAATGCCATGGGTAGGATCTTGTATGCTTTCTATCTACGGGGTTTAGCAGTTAATTTGCAGTTTAAAACTATGTTGTCCGGACTCAGGTTTCTCAGATACTAGTATGGGTATGTTTGATGTGCATGATATTTTACTGGGCTAATTACTTATGGGGAATTCGATTTAGCTTGTTAATGATGTACATGATATTTGACTGGGCTTAACACTGGATTTTTCTTTTACATCCATTTAATCTCGGGACTATATTATTTATTTTCAAAGTGTTAATTGCTTGTGTTAGTAAGTTACATGGTATTGAAGATTTTGCTTACTTTATTGTAGAGAAATAGTCACTGGCGTGTTCAGAGTTTTGTCGGTCAACAACAAGCTGTTAAAAATGGTTCTGATCCGGGGTCAGCATTTGCCGGGAAGTTCAATGAGAATAACATCAATATCAATCCCACGGTGATCGCAAGTGCACAAAATCCTGTAGAATCTGATCCTGTCAGAGACACTATGTCCAAAGCTATGGATCAGCAACCAGAGTTGGGAAGCAGGGGAATGCCTCTTCCCATCCGAGGTGATAATATGCTTGTGCATCCCCTTCAGAGACCAGTCTCTGAGGCTCAACCGACTGAGTGCTTTATTGGCAATGATACAGTGAACCAACAGGAAGATCTGACTATTGAAGGAGGAACAATTAACATCTCAAGTGTCTACTCCGAAGGGTATGCGATTTCCCGCCCACTTGCAAACTTTTACATCACTGCTCATGTTGATGAATATAATATGAATTGTTCTGATAGTTTACATCAGCAATAGTTGTTCCACATACAGCAATGGCTTCTATAACATTTGAGGCCCAAACGCTTATCATATGGATCTTTTTGCCATTGTTTGGGGATAGGATATAATACTTTCCAGCTTAAAATCGCGTTAGGTTTAGGGTGCTGAAGTATAAATTGATAATGTTTATGGATTCTGGTTTTGACCAGGTTATTGAACTCTCTGACACAAGCACTGCAGAGTGCGGGTTTGGATCTGTCACAGGCCAACATCGCTGTTCAGATCGATCTCGGAAAGCATGCTAATAGAGGGCTAACATCAGGAACATCGGCTAAGGTATGACTGAAACAAAAGATCTTGGCCACTTCATGTTGGTTGATCTCCGTTATAGGGTTTTCTAGAGAAATTAGTCAAGATACAGAGCAAAATCGTTTTCAATATTTTGACAGGATCCACAGAGTGCCCCATTTCAGGCAATGACCCATCATAGAGATGTGAGCAACGGAGAGGAATCCGATCATGCTCAAAAGCGGATGAAGAAATGAGATGAGCAAGTTGAGAATTTTTGGCTTCTGTTGGGTTATTCCTTGTGTCATTTTTTAAGCTTCATTTGGTTAATGTATATGCATGCATTTTTAATATGAGCAGTCCCCATGATGTTATCTATCTATATGGAGTGGTTCCTCAGGTTTCTGTTGAGGGGATGTCAATGTTTGACCTCTATTATCATGGATGGATGTATCATTCATATTGTTTTAAATATATAAATTTATATTTTTATCCAATTCTCCATGTTTGGTATATAACCTTACTTGCTTTCCAGCATTTAATCATTGATACGCGATTCATGCTTTTTAATCAAAGATTCAACTGTTTGTTTTAATTGGGTTGAATATGGATGGTGGATTTGGAAATTTAGAAATCAAGTAATTTTTTAAACTAATTAATTATACTAACACGTTATAAATAACAGTATAGATATAGAGGTAGTAAATTATGCGTATTAAAATAAAAATGAACCTTTTATTATGTGCTATCAATTTAGTAGATATAGGTTCAAATTTCAATATATTCATATTTTATTGAGGTTTGCTAAAATAAAAAGATTAATATAATTTATTTTAATTACGGAAAGACTTCTAACTGAATTAGTGTTTAGTTAACTCGTGACACTAATTGAGTTAGAAGCTTAGATAGAAGTATAGATACACAAATATATAAGTAATTAAAACACAAATATATTTATTAAAGTTTCACATAAAAACTTTAGTTTAAATAGTTAATGAAAAGGTTTTACAACCATGATTTCCTTAGTTCAAATTTCTTTATAGACACTTTTTTTATTAATATATAAAAATATAAAAGATAAAACATTCATATAATCATATAATTTACTTTGAAAATAAAATGATTTTTGGTAATTTTCTAACTGAGTTAGAACTTAGTTGATGGGTAACACAAACTCAACAAAAGGCTTAATAAATAGTATAGACATACAAATATATACTAGAACACAGATATGCTTATCAAAATTTCATATAAAAATTAAAAGTTGCTTTAATTTAATTGGTAAATGAAAAAGGATTTGTAGGCATGATGACCTTGGTTCAAATCTCATTACGAATAATTACTTAAAAAATATAAAAAATAAAAATATCAACATAATCATATAACTTATTTTGCAAATAAAATAATTTTTTAAAATTTCCTAACTAAATTGAGACCCAGTTGATAGGTGACACCAACTCAATAAAAGACATAATAAATAGGGTAAATTAATAGTGTACCAAATAATTACTCAAAATTATGACATATATCTTTTAGATGACAACATATCCAAATTGTTATTAAGTTTTTCAAATTTTAGGCCTTCTCAAATTTTTTGGAAATTCTAACCTTTATGAAAATTTTGAAAATTTTAATTAATTCCTTATTTTTTAAAAAATTGATTTTTCCAAAAAATTAAAAATTTTAGTTAAATCTCTTTAAATTTTGAAAATTCTCAATAAATTTCAAAAAAAATGTTTAATTTAACACCTCTAAATTTTTAAAAATTTTAATTAAACCCTTCAAAACTTAATATCATATTTCACGACTTGTCTAGATTGAACCAATTAAATTAGTTTACATCATTGTGCAAAAACAACACAAACAAGTTGTTTTTTTCTTCAATTTCAATAATGCAATATATTTAAAGATGTTTATGGGGAAGCTAAATCTTGGAGTACTTTTTTTTTTTTTGAACAGATATCTCTATACGCATCAGTATTGAGTTTAGCTGTATGTCTTGTGTCCATTAGAATAATGACAATGATTTTAAAAATCTAAATTGTAATCGTTTATATATTATTAATCTGTAAACAATTTCTTTTGAAAATGAAAAAAAAAATTCATGAATTTAAATTGTTTTCGACATTGATGAGAGTCGAGGTCCTGTTAAAAACCTTAATAGAATTCTAACCCTAAAATTTATAAGTAGTCTGTCTCACTTGTTTATTTTCACAAAGTCAAAACATTTTTCTTATTATCTTACATGGGTAAATTTGAAGTATATGCCGGTTTTGAAAAAAAAATTGGGTTTTAAGTCGATTTTTGTGATATTTAAAGAAATAAACTGATTTTGGAGAGATAAATAGAAAATGCATTTTTTTTTGATGTTGGAAATTTGGAGAGAAAGATTTACTTGTGTTTGTGTTTGTGTTTGAGGTAGATATTATGATAGTTTTCAGGTATATTTGAATTCACGATCATGTGATAGTGCTCGGAGACTCACATGTTTCATCTATCGTATTGGGATGGAACCATTACCTTAGAAGCCCATCGCATTGCAACTCAACCTCCAAGTTCACGGTGCTTATACGGTCACTGTTTGAATTATAAATAGGGCTTCTAGTTGACAGTGGTTATGCAGTCACGGGTTCAAGTTTCATGATACCGGAAGAGGATGTTCTATAAACCCCATACATAAGTTTGAGACCATAATCACGCTAGAAAAAATTTAGTTCGAAAATGGTTTTCTTGCACAACAAAAAATAAAAATTTTGAAAACTAACTCGATTTATGATATTTGTAGCAATAAACCCTAGACTGAATTTGCACATGTGTTTTCGGATAGATAGATCCTTGTTGTTTTCGGCTTTTAACCAAATGATTTTCTCTACTATTCTTGTACCACAAACTGCTTTAAGTGTGGGCTTGAACAATTGGAATCAAACACTGAATCAAAATTAGTTTTCTTTGTTGAAGTGTGAAAACGAAAAATCTCTTCTCAAATAAAAACTGACAGAATTTGTTATTCCAAAAAATAGATTCAATAGTTGAGAATAAATTCTCTCTATTTTTCAGCAGAGTAACAATATCTTAAAGTTGTGTGTAAATAGCCCTACTGGTGTCATAAATTTATAGAGAAATAAGGTAAAACCCTTGTTAAATTGTAGAAGTTTATTTCAACTAGAAAAACGAACTCCTGGTCTAACTAGAAGTATAGGCGGCAACAACCCTAATTACTATTACTAGGGTTTGTCGTGCACCCTTTTTAACATGAGAGGCTTTTGGGCCTCACCTATATCGAATTCAATTACAAGCACTTCCTGAACTTTTAACCCAATACTTTATAATTTGATCCAACTTAATATTTATTTTTCTATTTCCCAAAATAAACTTCTTAATATGTTTTCAGTTAAATAATCTTCCCAACCCAATTATAATTCTATTAAAATCATGACGACTTTATTGTAAAAGAATCCATGAGAAAATACGTAACAGCCCGATTTTTCAGTGGTGTCAGAAATAGTGGTTCGACGCCACCAAATTCGGTGAGTAAGCTCGTAAATTTATTATTTAATATTTACGAGTCAAATATAGTATTAAAAAGGTTTCTGAATTGGTAATTTGTGTTTTATAATGATTTATTAGGTAAAGTACTAGTTTTAGAAAGTGAGATATCGGGATCTCATTTTTATAAACTGAGCCATAAATATTTTTATAAATATTTACTGACTGTCAAGAAGATGATATTAAATTTTGTTGAAAAAATTTTAACGTTTTGATAATTAATTAATTAATTAAAAGGGCTAAATTGAAAAGGTACAAAACTTGTTAGTTATAATAATTAAACGATTAAATGGCTTGATGAATAAAAGAGGGAGGACTTAAGAAACAATTATATCTAAAATAAAAAGATAAGGTGGCATAAGGAGAGAAAATAATAAAATAAAGCCATTCAATGGCAAAATGGTAATTTAAGTAAAATTAAAACAAACAAATAGAAAATTCTAAAAGTTTCAATTGAATTCATCTTCAATTTCGGTTCAAAAACAGGCATAGGAGAGAGCTTAAGCTGGTTCTTCATATTTTTGCTTCATGTGAGTTCAATTCTTACTTAATTTTTATGTTTTTGAGATTGTTACAATTAGGTCCAACAAAATCTTACCTTAGTTTTTGATGTTATTAAAACTTTTGGAAGTTACTATTGATGAATATTAGATGTTTTCGATGAATAAAATGGATTTAGAGCTTTGATTGTGCTGTATGATGATTTTGTAAAGTGATTTTGTTAAATATTGATTTTATGATTAAATTGTGAAAAGGTTAAAATATTAGGGTTTGATAGTGAATTTTTGGTTTATTAGGGGTTGTATAATGGCTTAGAATATTTGAATAAATTATTGATTGAGGACAATGAGTTAATTTGATAGATTAACAAATTAAAGGATTAAATTGCAAAAAATTGTAAAAGTTTGGGGTAGTTGTGTAAATTCAAAAAATAAAAGATTATTAACTGTGAAATGAATTGGAAGTGAAATATATGCTAATTAATGAGTAATTTTATATTTTAGATCAAGATCCTGTGGAAACTAGTGAAAAAGAAAAATAGCAGAATAGTCTCTAAACTTTTGCAATTGCTACAATTCAGTCCAAGTAAGTTTGTACGGTTAAAAAATTTAATATTTTGTATAAATTTATAAATGGTATTATTATTTATTCTATTGTTGGAATTGAATTATTTTTGGAATTATAATATTGAATTGGATTTCGGTTTGAATGGAACGCGAGATTTGAGTACATCCATATTTTGGTGTATGATGGTATTAGAGGAGACAATGGCATTTTTCCCAAGTAAACCGGGGTTCAACATTTGTTGCGAAATCTCGTGTTTTACTTTATGTTCAGCTCTTACAAGCTTCTGTTCAGCTCTTACGAGCTTCTGTTCAGCTTTCGAACTTCTGTTGGCATATTTGGGAGGCCCAGCTCTTATGAGTTTTTGTTGACGATGTACTCTTATCCGTAAGTCATTCTTCAATTTGGGAAAGATTTGGTAAGGTGAATTATGTATCGACCTGAAAATGGATGTATTCATCGGTTGAAGTTGTGATTGACAGGGAGTCATCGTGAATGATTTTTATTATTTGATTTATTATAGTTAGTTCGGTAAGATTTTTATTTATTTCGTCGAACTTACTAAGCTTAATTAAGCTTATTTTGCATTATTTAATGTCCTTATAGATTTTCGAAAGGTTGGACGATCGGATAAACACTCAAGGCACACTATCTAGCTTATTCCGACAGTTTTTGAAATGTTCAATATGGTTTATATGGCATGTATAGGTTTTTGTATAGTTTAGTCAAGGCTTGACTTGTGAAAGTACTATGATAGATATTTTGTTTAAATAACCAACTTACATATTGGTATGAGAATGAGGTATATTGTGATATGAGTATGAGTGTTATATGTATGTATGTAATTGAATTATAGTGAACTTTGGTAACTTGGGTAAATAATTAGGTAAGTTTGAACATTTTTTTTTAAAGTTATCATTTAAGGTACTTAATGGCATATTGGTTGTATATGGTGATAATACATGTTTAAGACACAATTTTAGCTTGTGTTGAATACATTGTTATGGCTTGTTGATGTGCAATTTGTTGAAGCTAGGTTGGTATCAATTTTGGTGAGAAATGTGACTTAGAAAATGGCCTATTTTCGTCCACATGGGTAGAGACACGGGCGTGTGTCTCAGCTGTGTGTGACACACAGCCAAGTGACACGGGCGTGTGTCTCAGCTGTGTGTGACACACAGCCAAGTGACACGGCCGTTTGTCTCCTGTATCTTTTAAGAATACAAGTCAGTATGCTCACACGGCCTGGCACACGGGCTAGTGACTTGGCCGTATGACCCAAGTCAGAGAGTTACACGGGTACAGACACAGGCTGGACACTGCCGTGTAACCTCTGCAGTGTTGAAACTTTTGAAAAATTCTGAAAAATTTTCTAAGTTCCTGACTTAGTCCCGAATTGTTTCTAATATGTATTTTGGGTCCCAAGGGCTCGTATAATGGACAATATGTTTAATTTCAATTGGTTTCGTACATGAATGTTATATTATACGAAATATCTATTTATTGATATGTAAACTCCGGTAATGTTCTGTAACCTTATTTCGGTGACAGATACAGGTTAGGGGTGTTACATTTAGTGGTATCAGAGTTACGGTTTAGTCAATTCTTGGCCTAAACGTAACATATAAAATGTATAGAATTACATGCCATATAAATCTGTGATAGTGTGATGTATATGATCTGATCTAACCTTTGTTTTTTTATAGATTGTAAAGATGTCAAACGGATCTGAACGTGCTGACAATGATGAAGTTAACAGTAAAGTACAGACTTCTGAACATGGGATGAGTAGTAATGTCCCGATCTCTTCGACTCAGGAACATGAACTTAAAAATATGTTCTTTGGGTATATAAACCAGTGGTTTAGTGAATTTTTATAAGAAAGAGATCCGGCTCAGCAACTTCCACCTTCTATTGTACCACCTGTTGTACCTTCAGTTGCACCTCTACCTCCTCTAGTGATTGAACCTAATAAATGTGCTCCGATCGAGAAATTTAGAAAGTGTGGTGCTGAAGAATTTCAAGGTAGATCAGAGGATGATTAGGTTAAAACTGAGTACTAGCTTCAAAATATAATAACGGTTTTTTTAGATGTTCTGTTTCATTATTAAAAGAGGAAGTGTATAGCTAGTGGTCGACAATAATAGCTGTGGTGTCGAAGGAGAAAATTTCCTGGGAATTTTTCCAAATCGAGTTTAAAAAGAAATATGTAAAAAAAAGGTATTTGGATAAGAAAAAAAGATAATTTCTTGAGTTACATCAGGGAAATAGATCAGTAGCTAAATATGAGAGAGAATTTTTGTATCTTAGTTAATATGCTCGAGAAATGGTGCCTACTGAAGAAGAAATGTGTATGCAATTTGAAGATAGTCTGAATGATGAAATTCGAATGATGATCGGAGGTAATGAAATACGAGAATTTGTTGTTTTGACCGATCGTACACAGAAAATGGAAGGAGTGTACAACCGTAAGATACAACAGGATCGGCGGAATCGAGAATTTCACAAGAGAGGTTCTTCCAAGTCATTTTCGGTATCACCAACGAAAAAGACTAAAGATGATTTTAGCCGAACTATCTCAGTGCCTGAACATTCGAATAAAAACAAGATGATTCAACATGATTTCAGGGTACCTACTAGACTAGTTGATAGTGTGGGTAGTGTATAAAATACTTTGAAGCCTAAATGTAGATATTGCGGGAAATATCACCTTGGTGAGTATAGAGGAAAAATAGGAGCCTGTTATAGATGTGGATTAACTGATCATTTTATTCGTAATTGTCCCAAATTGCCAAAAGATGATGAAGATCATAAAGAAAAGAAAATGTCTACCTCTCAGAAAAGTAGACGTTCAAATCAAAATAGTGCTTTCGGGTTGTTCGGGAATAAAAGACACTGTTGTTCGGTCAGAGGCTAAAGCACCTACTCGTACCTATGCCATTCAAGCTAGAGAGGAAGCTACTGCTCCATATGTGATTGGTGGTATATTCTATCTCTTTGATGTTACTGTGTATTATTGATTGACCTTGAGTCAACTCATTCTTATATTTGCACTGCATTAGTAATGGAAAAGAAGTTGCATGTTGAATCTACTGATTATGATATTCAAGTTACAAATCCATTAGGTCAAAGTGTGATAATTAATTGAGTCTGTCATAATTTTCTACTGAAAGTTAAGGGCTATGAATTCCCTGCTAATTTGATATTGTTATCCTGGGTATGGATTGATTATCTTTGCATGATGCTGTGGTAAATTCTAGACAGAAACTGATTGATTTGAAATGTCAAACAGGAGAGATGATTTCAGTTGAGTCTGAGGATACGAAGGATGTTATTAGAATTATTTCGGCTTTTTCTGCTCAGAGATTGATACAAAAAGGTAACGAAGCATTTCTAACATACATCCTTGATACTCGAGATTCAAAATCAAAGCTAGATCAGTTACCAGTTGTTAGTGAGTTCATTGATGTATTTCTTGAAGAATTGTCGGGTTTACCTCCTGATCGTGAAGTTGAGTTCGTGATTTATTTGATTTCTGGAACTGCACTAATATCAATATCATCGTATCGTATGGCACCATCTGAACTAAAAGAATTGAAAGCACAATTGCAAGAATTATTAGATTGAGGGTTTATTCAATCAAGCATGTCTCCTGTAACACCCCTCACCCGTATTCAACGCCGAAATAGGGTTACGAAGCATTACCGAACTTACAAACATTTAACCATTCAATTAGTTAAATAAATTCACATTTCATGCAAACATTATTCCAACTCAAGCACAATGTACCTATAACGAGCCTGCGAAGCTTTAAACATGCTTTGGGAGTGATTCATGACTAGACTGATAACTTAAGATACTTTCATGTAACTTGGAAAATTTTTCTCAAAACAAGGGACACATGCCCGTGTGACCAGGCCGGGTGACTCACACGACCACAAGACATGCCCGTGTCACAGGCCGTGTGAATAGGGGTGAACAAAACTTGATTCGACTCGAAAAATCAAAAAAATTCGAATTTCAAGTTAAAAGAATCGAGTTAATCGAGTTATTCGAGTCAACTCGAATTTTTTTTTGAATTTCGAGTTCGAATCGAGTTGAGTTTTTGAATTCAAATAACTCGAATAATTCGAATATTTCGAATATCAAACTATAATATTTTACATTTTTACCCTAAACTTCAAAACCTTTTTACTTTTCCCTCAAAAATTTTACTCCTTCCAACTTCCTACCAAAACTTTTACTCCCCTTCCATCCTAACCCCCCAATCTACCCAAAATCCATTTCCCACCAAAATTTTACCATCCCATTTACTTTTTCTCAAAATTTTACTCCCAAAAACCCTCAAAACTTTTTATTTTCCCCCAAAATTTTTACTCCCTCCCACTTTCCCCCTAAAATTTTTACTTCCTTCCCATCCCACCTCCCATCTACCTAAACCCATCCCCCCCCAATTTTTTTAATATTTTTCCCTCCAAAATTTTACTCCCCCTATTTATTTACTTTCCCTCAAACTTTTAATTCTCAAAACTTTTTATTTTCCCCCTAAACTTTTACTTCTCACCCTTTACTCTCAAATCAAAAATTAAAATTATCCAAAAATCACTAAACATAAATAGTAATAATTTTATTTATATCTACTATTTATATTATTAAATTAAATTTCACATTTTATATTATTTATATTATTGAATTATTTAGTCATTTGAATATTTATATTAAAATTGAATTATTAATTATGCCATTAAATATTCATGTTAAAATTTTATATTGGTATCAATTTCACATTTTATCTTTAAAATAACTTTTATTAAAAAACACATTTTTACATTTAATATATTTTTAATTCCAAAATATATAATGACAAGAATTTGAAGATAACTGAAACAACAAAGCAAGCAAAGAAGCTAATCCGTATATAAAAGTTTAATAAATAAATTATGAGGTAATTAATAAAAATTTTGATTAAGGTGGACAAATTTTATTACGATGGGTGACAGTGGTTATGAGGACCCAAAATTATTTTTTAAAATTTAACTCGAACAAATATATTCGATTCGGATTCCATCTCACTCGACTCGATTCAAGAAAATTTCAAATCAAATTAGGATGATAAAATATGATTCGTCAACTAGATTAACTCGAAATTTTTTATTCGATTCGATTCGATTCGATTCGATTCGATCGAACGCTCACCCCTACGTGTGAACATTCGAAATGGGAACACATGGTCGTGTCTCAGCCTGTGTCCTACCCCATGTCCAAACACGTGCACATACTGACTTGGGTCACACGACCAACCACACGCCCGTGTGTCTAGCCCTTGTGCCTTTCAAAGTGGCCACACACGCCCGTGTGCCAGGCCGTGTGCTAAGCTGTGCCAAACCTATAAAGTATACCGACTTATGCCACATGACCAAGTCACAAGCTCATGTGTAAGGCCATGTGGAGCATACTAACTTGATTTCAATTTCAACACTAGGGGACACACGACCGTGTAATATGACCGTGTGTCACACATATCTGAGACACACGCCCGTGTCTCTTCCCGTGTGGACAAAAATAGGCTATTTACCAAGCCATTTTGCCACCAAAATTCACACCACTTCACCTACACATATGGCACCCAATCAAAGCATAACTAAGCAATTAATATCTACTCAAAACAAGCTCAATTCATATCATTTATTGCCAACTAATACAACCACAACCAAGACTAAAATATATACCATTTCAATACCAAGATCTAACTTGCTCATAATACCATATTTTTCCTACTCAAATCATGCCAATTCATATTTCCAAACATTCAATTGTACCATTTCAACTAAGCATTTCTTAACCTAAAACCACAAGCATAACCATTTTCAATTCATCAACCATTATCAAGCAATCATGAACCATATCACTAAGAGGCATTAATGCATATATATAAACATCACATAATTTCCAAGATAAGCCAATTTACATGGCTAACACAAAACCAAACACTAAATATTTACGAGCCAACACAAATGGCCAAAATCATGCTACAAATACCAAAATGACTCAAAGTCCCTATGCATGCCATATACTCAAATCATAAGCTCCAAAAGTACCAAATTTATAAACTGATGGTGTGACAATGTCTCCAACGATCCTCGAATCCAAGCTATCTTTGAAATCACTATAAAGCATAGAAAAATAAACAAAGTAAGCTTTATAGCTTAGTAAGCTCGTATGAAATAAACTCGATATAACCATAAACATATAATTCAAAAATTGATTATAAGTACATGAATTTACATAAACTAACAAACCTTTCAATTAATCTTTCACAAACTATATACTTTACCAATTCTTCGATTCTAAACAAATATGGTTTACGCACATACCTGTACCATCTCGTACCAATCCCATTCTCAACCACATTATTCATTAACCTGTTGAACCATTCAGAATAGAAGTCGGATTCTCAAGAGTCTCGTGCACTAAGTACATATACCATGGCCCGATGCCAAATCAAGGTAACTTATATTTGAAGTACTGATATCATGGCCTGAAGCCAAATCAGCCGATATTTATGGCCTGAAGCCAAATCGATATAACTCGCACCCCAAGTGCTAATATCATTGCCTGAAGCCAAATCAATGTTCCCTAATGACATGTCACTAATATCCTAAACTATTCTTAAGATTCAACTAGGGTTTCGAATGCCGAATTATCATCAGGTTATTATCGAACTTATCCGAAGTGTCGTATTCACAAATTTATACAATATCAAAGCATTTAAAATACACTTGTAATGGAATTTATCACATACAAACTTACCTCGGATATGAAAATGCTGAAATAAGTTGGTTAGTCGATAACTTTAGTTTTCCCTCGATCTAAATCTGAATTCCGCTTTTCTTGATCTAACTATATTCAAAATTAACTTATTTAATAATCTATCTATTCAATTTAATCCAAAACACACATTTAAGCATATTTACACATTTTCCCCTAATGTTTCACCACTTTTACAATTTAGTCCTTATTTCATAAAAACACAAATTTAATGAAATTCAATGCTAAACCATAATATCTGATTTACACATTAGTCCTTAGCAGCTATATTTTCCATTTATTTCACATTTTAACAACAAAGTTTAAACATTTCACAATTTAATCCCTAATTTGCATTTTCACTAAAAATCACTTTATAAAACTTGTATAACTCACAACCAACATTCATAATATATCAAGAAACTTCAAAAATACATGCTTGTTTATCAATTTCAACATTTAAAATCTTTAACAATTTTGCAAAATAGTCCCTGGGCTAGCTAGACCTAGCTGCAACTATCTCAAAAACATAGAAATCATTAAAAAGGGGATAAAAACGGACTTACAATTGAACCTTGAAGTGGACGAATGTTTAGAACCCTAGATATCCTATTTTCTTCTTCAAAAATTGGTTAAGTTTGAAGATGAATGACAAATTTTTGATTTTGTTTTATTAATAAATCCTTTATTAACCAATTTACATATTTAACCTTTAAAATACTTAATATTCACACCATAAACCAAGCCACTATCATCCATTAACTCTAAAATAGATTAATTACTAATTAAGGACCTTAAATTTAAGGTTCTATAGCTATTAGACACCTTTAGCTAATAGAACACTACTTTTGCACTTTACGCGATTTAGTCATTTTTATCAAATTAAATACTCAAATGAAAAAAAAATTTAACGAAAATTTCACACAATCATATTATCATACTTTTGACCTCAAAATAATAATAAAATAATTATTTTGACTCTGAATTTTTGTCTCAAAACCACTGTTCCGATTTGACTAAAAATAGGCTATTACATCTCCCAAGGGTGCACTTGTTTTGTTTGTGAAAAAGAAATACGGTTCTTTGAAATTTTATATAGACTATAGAAAATTGAACAAAGTTACAATTAAAAATAAATACCCTTTTCCACGTATCGACGATTTGTTTAATCAATTGAAAGGTGCCGCAGTGTTCTCGAAGATAAATCTCAGATCCGGGTATTATCAATTGAAGGTTAAAGACTGTGATGTGCCAAAGACTACTTTCAGAACTTATTACGGTCATTACGAGTTTTTGGTAATGCCATTTGGTTTAACTAATGCCTTGCTGCTTTTATGGATTTAAAGAATCGAATTTTTCAACCTCATATGGATAGATTTGTTGTTGTGTTTATTGATGATATACTAATCTATTCTAATATAGACTTCAAGCATGCACAACATCTGAGGATCGTACTACAAACTTTGAGAGAAAATTAGTTGTGTGCAAAATTTAGTAAATGTGAATTCTGGCTTCGTGAAGTTGGATTTTTTGGTTACATAGTATCAGTTGATAGGATTCGAGTTTATCTAAGTAAATTTTCTGTTGTGATAAATTGGAAAACTCTGAAAAATGTTCCAAAAGTACGAAGTTTTCTGGGTTTAGCAAGTTACTATCGATGTTTTGTTAAAAAAATTTCGATTATTACTTTATCGATGACCAGATTATTACAGAAAAATATTGAGTTTGTTTGGTCTAATAAGTGCCAACAGAGTTTTGATCAGTTGAAGAAAATGTTGACGGAAACTCTAGTTTTGACTCAGTCCAAATCTGGAGTAGCGTATGTTGTTTATAGTGATGCATCCCAATGGTTTGGGTTATGTATTGATGCAGTCAGGAAAGGTAGTAGCCTATGCTTCTCGACAATTAAAGTCGAATGAGAAGAATTATCCTACAGATGTTTTGAGTTGGCCTCGATTGTATTTACTTTGAAGATCTAGAGACATTATTTGTACGGTGAGAAATGTTACGTGTTTACAGATCACAAAAGTTTAAAGTATTTGATGACTCGAAAAGAATTGAATTTGAGACAGAGACGGTGGTTAGAATTACTGAAAGATTATGATCTGATTGTTGATTACCACCCAGGAAAAACTAATTTAGTTGCTGATACACTTAGTCGAAAGTCGTCATTGTTTACACTTTGAGTGTTGAACGCTCATTTAGCTCTTAATAAAGATGGTTCTGTATTAGCGGAGTTGAGAACGAAACCCTTGTTTCTACAACGAATTCGAGAATTGCAAGATGACCATTCGAAGTTAGTGTTGAAATGACAGATGATTCAGAATAACTTGAATTCAAAGTACAGTGTTGATTATATTGGTACATTGCGTTATCGCGATGGAATTTGTGTTCCGAATAATTTATATTTGAAAAATGATATTCTTTTTGAAGCTCACAGTAACACGCACTCTATTCATCTGGATAGCACTAAGATATATTGCGATTTGAAATGGATATATTGGTGGTCGGGTATGAAACGAAAAATTTGTGAATTCGTAGCTAAATGTTTGATTTGTCAGCAGATGAAAGCAGAACATCAGGTACTGACAGGTTTACTACAACCTGTTATGATTCCTGAATAGAAATTGGAGTGAGTCACGATGGATTTCGTATCTGGATACCTTTAACTCTGAGAGAGAAAGATTCGATCTAGGTGATTGTTAATAGATTGACTAAATTGACACATTTTATCCCAGTTAGAACAGACTTTACACTTGAGAAATTAGCAGAACTATTTATATCTAAGATTGTAAGACTACATGGAGTTCCGGTATCGATTATTTCAGATCGAGATCCGAGATTTACATCGTAATTTTGGAGCAAACTTCATGAGGCTCTAGGCACTAAGCTTAATTTCAACATAGCATTTCATCCTCAGACTGACGAACAATTAGAACGACCGATTCATATTTTGGAAGATATGTTGAGATGTTGTATACTCGAATTTGAAGGTAGCCGGGAAAAGTGTCTACCATTAGCTAAATTTGCCTATAATAACAGTTATCAATCCAGTATTAAAATGGCACCATTTGAAGCTTTTTACTAGAGAAAATGTAAAACACTGTTGTATTGGTCTGAGGTGAGTGAATCCAAAATGGTAAGAGCCGATTTGATCCAATAAACTAGGATAAAGTTCAGATTATTCGAGACAGTTTGAAAGTTGCATCTAATCTTCAGAAATCATATGCGGATCTGAAAAGAAAATATATAGAATTTGCTGTCGGTGAACGAGTGTTCTTAAAAGTCTTTCCGTTGAAGAAAGTGTTACGATTTGGAAAAAAGAGAAAGCCAAGTCCGAGATTTATCAGACCGTATGAAATTGTTGAAAAACTTGGCCCTTAGCTTACAAATTAGTTTTTCCTACTCAACTCGAGAAAATCCATAATGTGTTCCACGTATTGATGCTGAAATGGTACAGATCTAATCCTTCACATGTGATTCCTCATAGTGAGATTGAGCTACAGATAGATTTGACGTATTCGAAGGAACCAGTGAAAATTTTAGCACTGGAAGTCAAAGAATTGCAAAATAAACGAGTACTACTAGTAAAAGACTTGTAGCATCAACGTGGTTCAGAAAAAGCTACCTGGGAAATTGAAGAATTAATGAGATTACAATATCCGAATCTATTTTCAAGTAACAAATTTCGAGGACGAAATTTCCTAAGGGAGGAGAGTTGTAACAGCCTAATTTTTAGTGGTGTCGAAAACAGTGGTTTGAAGCCACCAAATCCAACGAGTAAGCTCGTAAATTTATTATTTAATATTTAAGAGTCAAATATAGTATTAAAAAGGTTTTTGAATTGGTAATTTATGTTTTATAATGATTTATTAGGTCAAGTGGTTTTAGAAAGTGAGGTATCGTGACCTCGTTTCTATAAAAACGAGTTATAAATATTTTGATAAATATTTACAGAGTGTCATTAAGATGGTATTAAAGTTTTGTTGAAATATTTTAAAGTTTTGATAGTTAATTAATTAAAAAGAACTAAATTGAAAAAGGTGCAAAACTTACTTACCTTAGTTTTAAATTTTGAAAGTTACCGTTGTTGAATATTAGATGCTTTTGATGAATAACATGGATTTAGAGCTTTGATTGTGTTATATGATGATTTTATAAAGCGATTTGTTAAATATTGATTTTAGGATTAAATTGTGAAAAGGTTAAAATATTAAAGTTTGATAGTGAATTTTTGGTTTATTAGGGTTGCATAATGGCTTAGAATATTTGAATAAATTATTGATTGATGAAAATGAGTTAATTTGATAAATTAACTAATTAAATGATTAAATTGCAAAAAATTGTAAAAGTTTGGGGTAATTGTGTAAATTCAAAAAATAAAAAGGTATTAATTGTGACATGAATTGGAAATGAAATATATGCTAATGAATGAGTAATTTTATATTTTAGATCAAGATCTTGTAGAAATTCGTGAAAAAAGAGAAATAGCAGAATAATCTCTGAACTTTTGCAATTGCTACAATTCAACCCAGGTAAGTTCGTACAGTTAAAAAATTTAATAGTTTGTATAATTTGATAAATGGTATTATTATTTATTCTATTATTGGAATTAAATTATTGTTGGAATTATAATATTGAATTGGATTTCGGTTTGAATGGAACTCGAAATTTGAGTACTTTCGTATTTTTGTGTATGATGGTATTGGAATGAGACAATAGCATTTTTCCCAAGTAAACCGAGGTTCAGCATTTGTTGCAAACTGTCGTGTTTTATTTTTTGTTCAACTCTTACAAGTTTCTGTTCAGCTCCTACGAGCTTCTATTCAGCTTTTGAGCTTCTGTTGGCATATTTGGGAGGCCCAGCTCTTATGAGCTTCTGTTGACGATGTACTCTTATCCGTAAGTAGTTCTTCGATTTGGGAAAGATTTGGTAAAGTGGATTATTTATTGAAATTGAAAAACATGTTATTTATCTTTGGTATCAACTTGAAAACGGATGTATTCATCGATTGAAGTTGTGATTGACAGGGAGTTTCATGAATGATTTTTGTATTTGATTTATTATATTTAGTTCGATAAGATTTTTATTTATTCCGTCGAACTTACTAAGCTTCATTAAGCTTATTTTGCGTTGTTTAATGTCCTTGTAGATTTTCGGAAGGTTGGACGATCGGATCAACACTCAAGACACACTATCCAACTTATTCCGGTTAGTTTTTGAAATGTTCAATATGGTTTAGGCATGTATAGGTTTTTGTACGGTTTAGTCAAGGCTTGGCTTGTGGAAATATTATGATAGATATTTTGGTTAAATAACCAACTTACATATTGGTATGAGAATGAGGTATATTGTGATATAAGTATGAGTGTAATATGTATGTATGTAATTGAATTATAGTGAACTTTGGTAACTTGTGGGTAAATAATTAGGTAAGTTTCAACATTTTTTGTTAAAGTTATCATTTAAGGTACTTAATGACATATTGGTTGTATTTGGTGATAATACATGTTTAAGACATAATTTTAGCTTGTGTTGAATACCTTGTTATGGCTTGTTGATGTGCTAGGTTGGTGTCAATTTGGGTTAGAAATGTGACTTAGAAAATGACTTATTTTCGTCCATACGGGTAGAGACACGGACGTGTGTCTTAGCTCCCCTGTATCTTTTAAGAATGCAAGTCAGTATGCTCACACGGTCTGGCACACGGGCCTATGACTTGACCGTGTGACCCAAGTCAAAGAGTTACATGGGTACGAGGACACGGGCTGTACCCGGCCGTGTGACCTCTATAGTGTTGAAATTTTTGAATAATTCTGAAAAATTCTCTTAGTTCTCGATTTAGTCTTGAATTGTTTCTAATATGTATTTTGGGTCCCGAGGTCTCGTATAAGGGACAATATGTTTAATTTAAATTGGTTTCTGACATGAATGTTATATTATATAAAATATATGTTTATTGATCTGTAAACTCAGGTGATGCTCTGTAACCTTGTTCCGGCGACGGATACGGATTAAGGGTGTTACAAAATATATTTAATATTTTCATATTCAACGGTTCACTATGACCAAATAATTTATTTCCATTTTCAAACTTCATTAAATTTGAAAAGTATAAATTCATTTCCAGGTCATTTTCATTTTTATTTTGGAGAAAACCACATTCATTTTCAAATGATTCCATTTCTCTATTTTCATTTTCATTTTGGATAAAACCATAATCATTTCCAAATGTTTCTCATTTATCCATTTTTCACCAATTTTATTCATTTATGTTTATTTGATTCAACGTGATTTCATTTCTGGTTTCAACGAGCTAACGAAGGGATCGACTGGACATATATAATTGAGGCTCAAATGATTTATAATTAAGTTCTAGCTTTTCGCCTATAACTTATAAACTCATTTAGTCACAAAGTTTTTCCACCGTATTATCATGACTGAGCTCTCCCCAACAACATACCATTATAAAAGAAACTCGATCAGTGCTTGACCAATGACCTTGTTCTAAGTTTACCCTCATAGGATATCCTTAATCTCTTTGGGATAATATTCATTCTCACAATATGATTATATTTTATCTCATGGTAGCCATTATATTTTCTTTAATGAAAAGTCAACTACTATTAAATAGTAATCAAATCATTCATCATAAAGACGATCGACCCGTGGTCAATGAGAGGATTGTTGGGAAATGTGTCCATATTGTAGTAAACATGTAATTATTTTTTATGTATTTGAACGATGAATAAATAAATTGCACATTTCACTGTTATGTCTTTTGTATTTCTATCTTTTATATTTTGCATGCATAGCGAAATTATGACAAGCAAATATTAGCTCATTGATTGTCTAAGTTCAAACTGATGATAAGTGGCATTGTAAGAACGTTTACATTGTGAAAAAGACAACTTACTTCAGTAGATAATCTAAATGAGTCCGTAATCTCGTAAAAGAATCAAAGTGAGTATTTTATTCAAATATTGAGAAGGACTATTATGTCGTCTACAATTCCGATTGAGTAGATGGTTAGTCTTGACTATCAGAGCAATTGAGTTCACAGGTAGAGATATAGTTGTATTCATTGGCAGAATGATACATTAGATTTGACCCAAGATGAATTAATTCACTTGTGACATTCATGGTATGATTTACCTAAATCTTAAGTTAGTTACTGACCATGCGTATGTAACTCATGTGCTTTGATATAAGTGGAGGCCTATACTTTAAAAATGATCGAGTCAATAGCCAGTATGTTGGGTACATGACTTGTGTATGACATGCTTTTACTAGTAACAGTGGAATTCATAACTCAATTAAAGAGTTAACGATATCCTTTCATTGGCATTGTGTGGATTGATAAATATGGGATATGGTCACGGATTGCTTGTTCTCGAATAAGCAATTTATCATAGTCATTTGTTGACAGTGATCATATCAATCATTAAGAAGACATAATGGTGACAATGAGATAAAATAGGATTATATTGAGTGAACGGATTTAACTCAAACAAATAAAGGATATCATATGAGGGTAACATACACATGACAATATCATTGGATAAAACAGTTGGATGAATTGCTTTCATAAAGAGTATGCATTAAGGAGTTTTCAATCATGGTACTTCTTGTGGACTGACTCCATGATTAAGTAATTGCGAATTATTGAAACGATGCTTTTGGACATAATTGCAATTACTGGAGCCTAATTATATATGTCTAGTTAGTTCCTCCACTAGCTCAACAAAAGTTCGATTGAATTAGTAGTAAATTCTATAACTTTGAAAATAATTTAATTCAGTCAATTTATTTGATGTGGAATTAAATTGGGCAGGTGTAAGAATTGTTCAACTAGAGAATTTGATTAAAGAATTATCTTGAAATATTAATTTGAAAATTTTAAATGATTTTAGGGAAAATTAATTTTGATAAAGTAAAATTAAATTAAGCAAATTAATAATATATTTTTGGAAATTAATTTTTAAGTCAGACAATTGGCCCAATGGGGGAAAATTAATTTTGATAAAGTAAAATTAAATTAATCAAATTAATAAGATATTTTTGGAAACTAATTTTTAAGTCAGACAATTGGCTCAATGGGTGATTGAATTTTAAAATTGGACCTGAGATTTTAAATTGAGTTTGAGAGTCCAAAATTGATACCAAGACCTAAAAACTGGCCTAGACCAAACCGACATATGGTAGCAACGAACGTACTTGAGGTGTCGGCAACTGCAACGATGGCTTTTCGGTGGCTGAAAAATGGTCGGTGGCAGTGGGTCTTCGATGGTTGAGCAATGGAAGAATTACACTCCTACTGAGACTTTAACAGAAAATTTGATTTTAGATTAACTATTTTAAAAATAATATTATTTTAATAGATTTAGTGTTAAATTCAATTTAATACTTATCTTAATAGTATTTTATTAATTTAATATTAAAGTGATTATCTTAATATTAAATTTAATTTAATGTTTATCTTGTAGATAAATATTCTATTTAATAAGATTTAATATTAAATTCAATCTAATATTTATATTGATAAATATTATATTAGTTTAATATTAAAGTGATTAAGTTTAATTATAATTAAAACTCTCTAAACTCTACCTATATAAAGAGAGCATTGGGTTATTGTTTACAGAAACTTGAATTCAAAAGAAAGTTTTAGAGAGAAAAATATCTGAAAAAAATATTTTAGAAAATTTTAGAGATATTTTTTATTTATAACTTGATCCTAAAGTTTAGAGAATTTGCAAAATTACCCCACTGGTAATTTTTGTGAAAAACTTTCTTATTCAAAGCGAGCCTACACTCGGCAGACGTGAACTTAAGGATAGCAGAAAAGACTACTCGGTCAAAGCATTCATCCTAGACAAATCGAAATGGTACAATTTTGATTAAAAGTTTACTACTTTAGATATCACAACCAAGTTCTTATTTTGGAAAAAATTTTGAAACTCTAGTTTTTCCCTAAATTTATTTTCAAATGCATTTTTCAAATTGGATTTTCCAACAAGGATATCATTTAGCCATGTCTCAAGCTAATAATTTTACTGTTGTAAATGACGCTACATACTGCAAAAGTCGTATGCCCAACACATCAACTTTCGGTTCCTTATCTATTTGAACTCAAATTTTTACTTACATCAAAGTATACGAGCCACGCATACATAGTCCACCATCCACTCAGGATTTAGATATGTCACACTATGAACGTCACAAGTAAATAAATCCATAAATGGATTTAGGATCTATTCTCCTTAGGTCAAACCATGAACTTTATAAATGTAACTTAAAAACATTATAAAAGGGACTTGATCATGCTTTAGTTTAGAAGAGTAGATAGATTTAGGGATTCAACATTGTTACTTTTCAATTTTTGGTTCTAACTAATTTTTCAATTTTTTGCAATTCTTTTCTTTACTTTGTACACTTTTGTCTATTATAGGATTTCCAACCGCAAGTGTTCATGGATCGCTATTGCCGCCCAAGTGATATCAAGCTTCAAAGTCCTCGTATTTCTGAGCATCTCTTAACCCTTATCAAGCTTCAAAGTCCTCGTATTTCTGAGCATCTCTTAACCCTTACTTCATTTTTAATTATTTTTATGTTTTTAGAATTAATTAGGTTAATTGTATTTAGAATAGGTAGTAACTAAATCCGTAGGGAGATTGGTTAATTGAAATGGACGTAATTAATCAAAGTTAGTGTTTGAAAACAGGTTAAATAGATTAAATGGAATGTACTTGAAACCTTCGAATTGATGACTCTAAGAAGTAATTTAGGTCGATGAGACTAAAAGGGTATCTACTTAGAACCAATTCGATTTAGCTCGATTTAAATCTATCAGGTCGAAAGATAAGTGGACTAAGTTGATTAGTTGATGTAATTATAGGTCGAAAGGTATTAAGTCAATTAATAGTTAATTGGTAAAATCCCTAATTCTAGGTTAATTGCAACCATGGATATTAATCAACCTCTTGGTTGTCGTTCTCGATTGTTAATTTGTTAGTTTTCATATTTGTGCAATTTAGTCCTCTTAATAGTTAAATTCACATTCTTAATTAATATTTAGTCGTACAATAGTAAGTAGAGTAATAGCTATTTAGACTTAGTCTAGCGTGCTCGTTGTTATTGTTAGCTCGATTTAGTTCATACCTCCCTTGGGTATGATCCTCGAAATACTTCCAGTATTTTTGTTGTAAATCATTCTATATTACAATTTGACATGTTCACTTGCAGACACCACACGTTCCTATTGCATTATTTTAAGCCTTGGTGCACACACATGGGGCTTGGTCAGTAGCCTAATAAAGGGTAAATAATATCCTCTCATTGGCATTACATGATAGATGAAAAAGTAACGTGGTCACAGGTCATTCATCTAAAACGAATTACTATTTGTTAGTAATTGACTTCTTCATGAAAGAAGATGTAATAGTTACCATAAGATAAAATAGGATCGTATTGGGAGAATGAATTTTATATCAAATAAACTAATGAGTTCCTATGAGGGTGACACACATATGACAAGGCCATTGGGCAAGCACTTAATAAGTAGCTTTCGTAATGATATACAACGGGAGAGCTCAATCATGGTACTATAGTGGAATAACTCCATGACTAAATAATATTGTAATTAATAAATAAAGAGTCAAAACTTACTTACAAATTAATTAAGTCTAATTTGTCCCTCCACTAGCTCGATGTAACATTGATAGTTTACATTAGAATTTATGAGATGAATTGGATGAAAACGACAAATTAGAGAAATAGATTGCATGTATCACTATCACAGTAGATACGTTTTCTTGCCATGAACAAGAGATTACTTAGAGATTAAATTAAATTATTCAAATTATTATTTAATTGATTATAATTAAGTAATTGAAGTTTCAAGTGAAAATTAAATTAATTAGTTATTACAATTTCATTGAATAAAATAATTAAATTTACTTACTCATAGATTTTAGTATGATAAAGTCGTCATGACTTTAACAAGATTAGAGTTGTGTTGAGAAAATAATTTAACTAAGTTAATTAATAAATTTATTTAATTAATAGAATAAATAATATTTTTGGGAATAAGAAAATTATTTTGGGTTGTATAAATTATATGAGTTGATTTAAAAATTAGATAACACATAATTATAGACAATACATGATGAGGCTTGATTAGGCCTAATATATAGTAGTGGACGGCAAGCCCTAGTCCTAGAGAGGAATTGCCTAGGGTTTGTCACCGCCCACCTAGTGTACTATTGGTAAAAGTATGTTTTTTGTATTAAAATATTATTATTTAGACACATTATTCAATTGAGACTCTTGTATTTTTCTTTATAAATAGAGACTTTGGACTAGGTCGAAAACATACCATATTGAGCGTGGTCACTCTACTAGAAAATAGCGAGACTTATTTCTACCTAAATAAATTCTATTTTTCGAGAGAAATTGTTTTCGCTTTTTAGCCCATAGAGAGATTGATATTCCCATCGAATATCAGTTAAATTTTTCATTGTGTTCATTGGTTCGCGAATAGAGTCCACATTCTAGCAAGCTAAAGTCTAGAATAGAAAAGAAGATTGAGTGATTAAAAGTCGAGATTTGAATCAGACTACATATTCCAATAACATAGATATGAATTTCGTAAAGAGGCTTATTTCTATAGATATCACAAAGCTTGAGTTCGAGAGAATTTTTAATTTCTCATTGTGCAACAAAATTGTTTTTTAAACTGAAATTTTCCAACATAAACTCGTTCCTCAAGATCAAGTTTTTAAGGCCCTTAAAGCGAAATCATCCATTCAAGATTAAGGGTGGATTTGGATGGGGCATTGTGTTTACTTGCTGTTAGTGTAAAAACAGTGGTGACGATAAAATTAGATATTGTACTATAAGACAAAAAGTAAGTTAAAGGCACTGTACCGCATCACACCCCACTGCCCATCCAAACCCACCCCTAATCTCAAAAACCCTTACAAGAAAGTTTGTCCCAAGCTGGTTGCATTAATACAAATGTGATAAAATTTGTTATTTAGGATCAAGTCTCGACAACCCTCAAAGTGAACCAAATTGACCCCAGATCAAGTCTAAAAAACCATTGGAACAAATATTTATCACTCCTTTTTAAGATTAAGTCTCGACGACCTTTAAAGTAGATTTTATTGATTCAAAGATCAAATCTTAAAAACTTTTAAATCCAAATTAAATTAAATTCTTAAGCAAACATCTCTTCAAACCTATTTTCAAGATTTATTCTAAACATCATAAAAAAAATCAATAAAGTCAATTTTTATAAATAAAATTGTTGTAATTTCTGTGATCTTATTTCGACTTAAAATTTGTGTGCAGACCTGTACAACAAAACCAACAATTTATTGAAAAACAAAGAGCGCAATAAAAATGGACTACATAGCTACGTGGCGTCATCTAACGTAAAACCAAGAATCGCAACGAAAGAAAGCAATAAAAACAGCATGGGAAAGCAAAATGAAATTGGACAACTAGCAAGCTCACGCTACTGGAGGGGGAGTGATGTAAAGCATGTTGGAGAAAAAAAGGTGAAAAGTCAACTACATTTGAAAAATATTTTCATCTAATAAATTATGATTCTATATAAAAATTAAATATTTTATTAAAATAATAGTGTTATATTAATTTCATTTTGAAATAGAATTAATTTTATTAAAATTGAGACAATAAATAGACATAAATAATTATTTAATTTATTTTATCTTATGCAATGCATGAATTAATTATATGTATTAATTACAATACAAAATTAGTATGACAGATAAAATATATAGCAAAGATAAAAGTTTAAAAAGAAACAATAGGGTTTAAGAATTGTTTAAAAAGAGAAACCTTAAAATATTATAATGTAATTTTGCACTAATTTTTTTCGATTAAATTATCTAAAAAGGCCCATTTACAAGCATATTTATGGAAATGAGCCCATTACATTATTATTTACCGAAAATGGCCACTTTTTGTAAAACGTGCCTACGTGGTTGCGTTTAAGGGGGAAATTGCCAGCAAAGCGCGCCTCCAAGGGAGCGTTTTTTGTCACGTCAACAAAACGCTTCCACGACAACGCGTTTTGCTGACATGGCAAAAAACACTCCTTTGCAGGTGCGATTTGCTCCCTTTTTTTATATGTTAGGGATATTTGCATGTTTGGTCCATAGGTTTTTTTAGGGTTTTTAGGGTTAGCGTTTTACCAAAATAAGTTAGAGTTTAGTGCTTTAGGTTTTTGTTAAAATAAGTTAGGGTTTAGAGTTTTAGTAGATTTTAAAAATAAATCAGAATTTAGTGTTATTTTATAAAAACTATTTAAATTAAGGTTTAGGGTTTTTAAGTAAATTAGAGTTTTAGGGTTTAAATAAATTAAGTTAGGGTTTTAAATAAATTAGGGTTTAGAGTTTATGGTTTTAAATAAATTAAGTAAATTAGTGTTCTAGGGTTTTAAATAAATTAGGGTTTAGGATTTATGGTTTTAAATAAATTAAGTTAGGGTTAGGTATTAAATAATTAGGGTTTATGGTTTTAAATAAATTAAGTAAATTAGGGTTTTAGGGTTTTAAATAAATTAAATTAGGGTTTAGTGTTTAAGGTTAAATTTAATTAAATTAGGGTTTAGTTTTTTTAAAAATAACATTGTGTTTATTTTTTAACAAAATTGACTATTTTGTACCCTGAAAAAATAATTTTGAGAAGACGTTTCTGAATAAATAGTGTCAAAAACGCTTCAAGCAAGATGCACTATCAGCAAAAATACAAAAAAAAAACTCCCACGGAGACGCTCTTTTTCTACAATAGTTCCTAAAAAAATAATTTTGAGAAGACATTTCTGAACAAATAGTGTCAAAAACGCTTCAAGCAGGATGCATTGTCAGTAAAATTACGGAAAAAAACTACCACGTGGATGCTCTTTTTCTACAGTAGTTCATGAAAAATAATTTTGAAAAGATGTTTCTTAACAAATAGTGTCAAAAATATTTCAAGCAGGATGCACTGTCAGCAAACTTACAGAAAAAAGCTCTCACGTGGACGCTCTTATTCTACAGTAGTTCTTGAAAATATAATTTTGAGAAGATGTTTCTGAACAACTAGTGTCAAAAATGCTTCAAGCAGGATGCAATGTCAGCAAAATTTCTGAAAAAAGCTCCCACGTGGACACTCTTTTTCTACAGTAGTTCATGATTGGCCTTAGGTTATAAACGAGGCAATTTCATTCTCAGGATGCATAAGTTACAAGTAAAATTAGAGAGGCTAAGCAGAATAGAAATTGAAGATGAGTGAACGTATTAGTGCTGTTATTTACTCTGATGGTAAGGTCCGTGACATCGAGAACGACATTATTTTTTTATCAGAGAACACAGCGCAAATGGTCTTTAAACAGAGTATAGATTTTACAGAATTTCGTAAAAGAATTAGAAGCAAAATCTTCGGAACGACGTCAAGTAGGGTTTCTTCTATTAAGTATCAATTTTGTGCTTCGATTGATCCCGTGACATATGACTCGTTTGATATCAAAGGCGTTCGTAGCTTTAAGGCGATGGTGCAGACTCATCTCGCTAGTGGATCACCCTATCTTGGGTTATATGTTCAATTTTCATCGCCAAATGAATCATTTGGGACTTCAACATCAACTGCTGTTTAAGAGGAATACACGGCCGACACTCTGTTAGTGGGAGGCAGAACACGGAAGCACTCGTGTTTGGTGGTAGTATAGAAAACACAACTCCTGCACGACACTCAGTTAGTGGAAGGAACATGCATATCGGTGGGTCAATGTTCGATACTGAAAATATGTATTGGGGAATAACATCAACTTCTAGTGGTTGGCAATCTACATCTGATTGGGGACGTTACGAATGTCCAGAAGAAAGGATGATGTACTCCCTACGACATCCACAGATGAGAGGACCTCGTGCGTTGCAGATGATGGTGGGTTGGATGATGAGTCCGATGTAGATCCACCTCGAGAGCCTGGCCCCAATGGTGCAAAAGTTGCATTGCATTATTTTCTGAATAGGAGCCTATCCCATCCAAACTTGAAGATGTTAAAGGGGGTTTAGATGAAGAAGAAAAAGATCCGTGATTCAGGGTGTACTCGCCTCCAGCCCATATGCATAATGTCGATATATTGGCAGATGATATGTTGAAGTTTCCAGATCTACCACACAGAACGCGTGACTGAACCGGTTCGACATTGGATTCGGGTGATTTGGAAGTTGGTAAGGAGTTTTCCAGTAAGGATAGTTTTCTTGGTGCTTTGAAACAACATAGCATCAATCACGGGGCTAACTACAATGTGGTTGAATCTAAATCCAAGAAGTTCGAGGCCAAGTATAAATGCGAGACGGTACATGTTCATTGAAACTCATGGCTTCTTTTAGGAAAAGGATAGACTTGTGGGAGATAAAAAAGTATAAAGGTCCACATACCTGTATTGCCGGTACAGTATCACTGGGTGTTTAGAGTTTTGAATAATAATGTTATTACTTAATGTTTTACATTATTTAATGTACTTTGTTGATAGAGGTTTCACAAGATCATCCCAACATGGATTCAGACATGATAGCTGATAAACTGTAATTTATACATATTTTTATCCCATGCTTGGTATATTTATGAATGATTTTTCCTTGGTTTTAGTGAATTTGATGCTCCCAATCGTTTAATTTCATGTTTTTATACTCAGGAGAACTTAAGATAGCAAAAAAACCAAGAAACGGGCCAAAAAGGCCTAGGCACTTCCACATGGGTAAACCACACGCCCATGTGAGGCACATCGGCAGACCACACGCCCATGTGTCATGGCCGTGTCGACTAGAAACCAACTCAGAATTACACACGGCTTGAGCACTTACACATGGGCGTTGCATACGACTGTGTCCCTATCGAGCCCAAGTCTAGTTCTACTCAAATTGAGGGTTTTAAAGCATTCTAAAGCCTATATAAACACCCTAGAAGAGGATTAAATGGGGACGCAGAGTTGGAAGCAGAAAATAATCGAGAACAGCCATTGGAATCACCTCAGAGGGAGGATCTACATCAAGACTGAAGATTTCCATCCGATTTCTTAAAAGTTCTTTGGGTTTCTTTATGTTTTGTTGTTTTCTAAACTGTGAGATATTTTAAATTATTATTATGAACTAAAACTCTCTAAATACCTAAGGGAGATGAAACCTAAAGGAGATTACTCTTTGATTTATATGATAAATATTTGTTCTTATTATTAATTGTGAGTTTTAATCATTGCTTTAATATTCCAGGATATTAATTCAGGTTTCTGATGTGCTTATTCAGTGGAGGAAAAGTCCTTATTTAAGAGTAGATCATTCATAATTAAGTACAGTTGCATACAATCCTAGAGATAGGATGACATAAATCTACCGAATTAGAGTCAAATCTAATAAGGGAATCTATAGATCGAGTTAATGTGACAATAGGGGTTTTAATTAGAAAGAGATTTCGATTAATCAACCTAGAGTCAGTTGTTTTTAGTCTCGAAAGGGATAATAACATAAATCAGAGATTTCTACGGAATAAGTCAAGTGAATAAATTGTCTAAGTCAAAGGTAATAAGTGAAGTCTAGGTGGATTCTTTCTTGGGTATTGTCTTCTCCATTAGTTTTTTTAAAGTATTTTCCAACTTTCATCTCTGTCGTAATCTTAGTTAAATTAGAAAATTAGTTTAGTTTAAAAACATCCTTTAATTCTTAGGCTAGATAATAAAAAGATAGTAATTACTAGTACTTTTAGTCCTCGTGGATACTATATTTCCGTCTCACCATAACTATACAACTGTTCGATAGGTACACTTGCATTAAGTCGAATTTTTAGTTAGTTCAACGACCATCAATATTAGCTTAATCCTACCGATGTTGAAGGCGGATCCCAGGACTTTTGTGTCATGTATAATTGCCAGTATTCGTAGCCAATTGAGGTACACGCACTCTTACTGCAAGGCTTGGATAGCTAAGCAAAAGGCGTTGGAAAAGATGCATAGTGGGTGGGACGCTTCATATAATGAGGTTTGGCAGTAGTGTCAGGTGCTGGAGAGGTATGTCCCAGGTTGTATAATAGACCTTGAAACGGTCCCTGCGTAGTACAACGACCGATTACTCCGTGGATGCCAAGTGTTCAAACGTCTGTTTTAGAGCTTTAAGCAATGTCCGGACGCATTTGTGTACTGCAAGCCATTGGTACAAATTGACGGTACCTTTATGTATGGTAGATATACCCATCAGCTATTGCGAACTGTGGCACAAGTGGCGGTGGGAGAATCCTTCTAATTGCGTTTGCAATAACAACGGGGCAGTCAACCGATGATTGAGATTTCTTTCTTTCTAGGTTAAGGAGGCATGCATGCCCCTAACCTGATATCTGCATTATATCAGATTGATGTACTGGAATACTAGCCACAATTGAGCGACATGGAAGCCTATGGGATCGTACACACCATTGGTATTGTTTAAGGCAAGTTGCATCCAACTACTACGGGCAATATAGGTCTACGACTGAATGAAAGCAAGTGACCAACATGGGTATTTAATCTTTATTAATATACTTTCGGTTGTAATATTCAATATATTCTGAATGGAATATTGGTATGTAATTTTCGCTATTAACTTATATTGGCAGGATACGAGATCAATAAGGACCGTTTTCATGAGATGTTAGGGAATTTGCGTTAGTTAACGATCAAGGCGTAGACTACCTCTGTAACATATCTTTCAAACAGTGGACACAAGCATACGACAGCGGCCTACAATATGGTCATATGACCACAAACCTGACTGAATGCATAAATTTTGTTCTAAAAGGAATGCATCATTTGCCGAACCTCAGTTGTGCGGGAGACATATTTTCGTTTGGAGGCATTATTTCCAAAGAGAACAGTGAGTTATAAAGGCCAAATGCAAGGAGGCCATGTACTGTTACGAAAGGTATTGCAAGAAATTAATAAGGCGAAGGCACGAGCCAACATGATGCACATTATGTGTCATAATCGCGACAACCTATGGTTTCGTGTGACGGAGTTTTACAAGCCGAGTCAATGTATTATTAGTGGGCAATATCGTGTACACCTGATAAATAGGACTTGCAACTGTGGGACATTTGACGCACTTCGTTATCCATGCTCTCATGTAATTACAGCTTGTCAGAATCTCCGTTTGGATCCCATGAGATATGTCGATGAAGTGTACAAAATAGAATACATGTACAATGTGTGGAGACACATTTTTCTATTGGTCCCAGATAAACGTAAGTGGTCGTCTATATCGCTTGCTCTGTTTAAATTGTTACCGGATAGAGAATTGCGTCGCAAACTAAAAGATCGACCTTGCTCGAGTAGAATATGTAATAATATGGATATCCGAGAAAGAACAAACCAACAGAAGTTGTGTGGATAATATAGGAACCCAGGTCATACAATTCGATCATGTCCAAACCGAAATAGTTGATAATTGCTGTTATGAAACGATGTTGCATTATTTCTATTTAGCTTTATTCAAAATATAAAATTAATTTACTATTAAAATATTAAAAACAACTTCTTTTTTATTAAATAAAACAATATAGAAACAACTTCTAGAAATATATTAAAAAAATAATGTATATGCCGGTCGAAATCAGTGCACATAGGTGTGGACGATGATTACACACTGTATTACGCACTGGGTTCCTCCTTGGTTGCTTCAGCAAGGGTTGTGGTTGTGAGGGTTGGGAGGATGACCCACCTTAGTATAATAAAAAATGTGGAGGTGTTTACATCACCCACGGCGGAGGTATTTGAATTCTATAAGGCGATGGGGAATGGTAATGACATGAGCTCGGTGACGGTGCCTCGTGTGATCCCTGCGACTACGATGGCCTATATATCATTGATTGCGCCGGAGTAATAGGGAAAGGAGATGCACCGGGCCATGCATTCTAACTTGGTATAGGACTGGGAAAAGGAAATATATAATGGTTAGGATACATATAAAAGCTAGGATACGCACTTGATAAAATCTGAAGGGGTTATAATGTGAGTGTCGTCGGTTGAGCCATTGGGCCAGGTAATTGTGTGGGAACTGTTAATAGGCCCGGTGATTGCGTGAGCGCTGTTATGGGCCCAGTAATTGTATGGGCACTGTTGATGGGCACGTGCCGTCATCCCTTCTTTTTGGATTTAAAAGGCCCCGTCGTTCCCTTTCCACACGAATTTACCTATGCCTCTGCTCTTCCGACAGCAAATATGGCTTGCCATGGATTCTAAACCATGGCATACAATTTGGAGTGCACGCTAACTCTGGGACGATGATCGGTTCGCGATCAGGTATATGATCATACCGGTTTTTCCACATATCGATATATTTTGACTAGAATACTGGCCAATCCGTATTCATTTTTCGTAAGTCGATTCTGTGCTGCTCATCGAGCACCTCAGGTTCCTCAAGAATCGATTGTCGAAATCCAAATTGTTGCAACACTCTATTCGTCTAATGAATCTCAACAGTAGCATAGTTGACCTATGAGACCTTAACATGCCAAATGTTCAGATTTTGAAAAATTCTTCCGGAATTACAGCCTGTATTGTCGGGTCCTCATATGGTGTCTATTGAAACTATATGAACGGGATAAAAATATTAGTTATATACATAATACTAAATACTAAATACTAAATATGAAATGAATATATATGAAAGTAATAAGTATTCTAACATAACTTGTCGGATGGTTCCACCTAATTAAATAAATTTTTAGCATACAATTTTATTTTAAATTTATGGAATAATTGTAAAATCAAATAAAAATTTTACCTCGTTATGAGTGGGAATGTATATCGGTGGTTCACTCGAAGACGTAAAAATGGAAAGTGAAACCAAGCCTATGATTGCAGTAATGATAGACAACCTCAAATTTTGGTTTTATTTGGTGGCATCGCCCTGCACATCTCCCGGTACAATGTTGCCAACACAGTAAACCCTTAACTAAGTTTGCCAACTGCTCTAAAATCAACGAGTTTTAGTATCCACCTTAGATGTACGAGGTTTCATGACAAGTCCGACATCAAATAACCTCTAATTATCTCAAGGATGTATGCCCGACCATATCGTATTCTTTCTACTTCAGTCGAATATTCCTCGGCTTCGGGAATGTGTCTCATAACCAGCTCATCTTGATCCGACCTCCGTAGATATTATCCAGAATCACACCTAAAAGATCGTAGCATATGGCTCCCCAATCAGCAGATTGAACAAGCTTAGTGAGTACAGCTGAAACACCTTAAACCCGGCTTAGACTTTATGGCCGAATCTAGCAATGTCACGTGGAATGGAATTTGAAATCGAACCTATCAAGTTAAATCGTTCCCATTTATTTGCCTTTATTTAACTTTCATCAATTTCAAAAATATTTTTCTTGTTAGTTTGATTTGTTTAAATACATATTCCATAGAGGAAGCTTTTAAAACCGTAAAATTTAAAGGAAATCTTTCGCGTTTAGGAAAAATGTTATGTTTAATAAAACCGAGTTTTCGTTGCAGTTTGAAAGTTTATGAAAACCGTTAAAAATCCCAAAATAGATGCAAACTATCCAAAAATCCCAAATTACATCCGAAATAACCTATAAACATAGAGAGTAAAACCATTAATGAAGTTTAAGCAGTACAATAAACATGTGGTCACTATTGAGTTCTCCGCTGCGCCGGTCCCTCTAAGTCTGAGGATTACCTATACAATTAAAATAAAAAGGGATGAGTTTACGTAAACTTAGTGTGTAATCCATACAGAAGACACTTATACAGTCAAACAACAATTATCAGTCAAATGTAGTCTGGGCCTAAGCCCATTTCAGTTTCAGTAGCAGTTTGGGCCTTAGCCCATTTCAGTTTTAGTATCAGATATGCATTAAGGCCTAAGCCCATCACAGTAACAGTATCAAATATACATTAATCAGTAAACAGAATCTTACCCAACTAGCCTCTACACACCATCTCCGTTCATTCTTACACTCCATGTGGGGTTTAAAACACCCACTCATTCCTACACTCCAAGTCATACAGTCAAACGACTTACCTGGCCATCATACGGCCATGTCTTGCGTGCACGGTCTGGCCTCATCAATCAAATGCCCGTGTTATAGCACACGGCCTACCACACAGGCGGCCATACGTCCTTGTGGCGTCGACAGTGAGGTTTTTGGCTTTCACTGAAACCCCATTTTCTATATTTTTAGGTACACACCTGATGCGAATTTGACGTGAAACCACTCCTAAGTCTTCCAAAACCTACTGCCAATGGAAACCGCTACACACTCAAGCACGTCGTTGAAGTACCGTTCACTAATTCAATACCTTTTCCAGCACTCAACGGAACAACCATGATAAAGAAACGATGATGAGAACTTATAAGATATGGAGAAAAATTTTGAGAGAGCAGAAGAGAATAGAGGAAGAAGAGAGGGAATGTTAGAACTTTTTGGAAATACCCTATTTTGAAAAAAAGAAAAGAAGAAACAAAAATAGAAAAACCACAAGATATTATCACATCCCTTAATTTTCTCCCTCAAACCCACCACTCCACAACTACTCAGAATTTCAGCCCAGCCGAAATTCGACCTGACAACCGAACCAAAAATAACACTCTCTTGCTAACGCAAAGATTCAAACTCAGGACTTTCAGCAACCTAACACTCAACCTAACTGATCGCGCGATTTTGTGCGATAAGTTTTAAATATTTATAATTAATCGTTCTTGAAACTAACTATTATCGCGATGCAAGCAAGTGTACCTATTGAACAGTAGTATAGTTTTAGCAAGACCGGATTGTCGAACCTAAAGGAACTAAAAGTACTAGTAATGACTGTCTTTTTATTATCTAGCCTAAGAATAAGGGGGTTTTGTTTTAACTAACTAATTAACTAATCTAAAAATTCATAGAGAATGGAATTGGGGGATTACTTTTGGAAAACGATTGAATTAAGACAATACCTAAGGAAAAATCCACCTAGACTGTACTTGTTATTCTGGCTCTGAATCAGACGATTTATTCATTTAACTTGTTCCGTAGAGATACCTAAGTTATGTTATTATCCCTATTCAAGACTAATAACGTCTAATCCCTAGATTGAATAATTGAGATTTTTCTCTAATCAACACCCTAAGGTTGTATTAACTCGATCTATGGATCCCCTTATTAGGTTTCACCCTAATTCGGCAAAATCTTGTCACCCTATGTCTAGGCGCGCAAACAACTCTGCTTAATTATGACAAATGTACTCTTAGACAGGGTCTATTCCTCCTCTGAATAAGAGCTTATCTTGAATCAGTATCCTGGGATATCAACACAAGAATTAAGAACATATAATTAAGAACAAGTTAAATATTTATCATACAATTCAGAAAATAATAACAAGATTCCTCTTAGGTTTCATCCCCCTTAGGTATTTAGGGGATTTAGTTCATAACTAAAAAGGAAAACATCTCAGAAGAATAACGAATACAAAACATAAAGAAAACCCAAAACTCTTGAAGGGAAATTGAGGGGAGATCTTTATTCTTGATGGTGACTCCGGCTTCTAATATGGATCAATCTGTTTCCTTCGAGTAATTCCTTCCTTCCTCCTTGTGTGCCCCCCTTACTTTCCTCCTCTAAGGTGTATTTATAGGCTTTAAAATGCCTAGAAACCCTCAAAATTAACCTTTTTCGAATTGGACTCAACTTGGGCTCGTTAGGGACACGCCCGTGTGAGTCGTACTTCGAATCTGCCAAATTGACACTACCGTGTGGTCTACCCGTGTGAGGAGGTCCAAGCCGTGTTGAATTCGTACTTTGGCCCATTTTTCTCTGTTTTTGGCTTGTTTCTCCTTCCTTTCGCTCTCCTATGCTCTCCTAAGTATAAAACATGAAATTAAAGCATTAGGAGCATCGAATTCACCAATTTTAATGGGAAATCATCCATAAAATATGTTAAACAAGGGGTAAAAATATGTATAAATTACAATTTATCACTAACCACCAGACTAGTAGGCCTATTCTAATATGTTTCTACAATTAATTTAATATAAGCCCACTCCCCAAACACAAGGCTTAGACAAGAAAAATATTAAAATTTTCCAAAGACAGAGCTTAAACTTGGTACCTCTCAGACACTCTCAGAACATTTAACCACTGAAGCAGATACACAGTTATGTCACATTTTCACAAAATTCGAAATAAGTATTTTTGGGGCGTTACAGCGGCCCCATCTACCGGCAATCCTAATTGTAACTGGACGTCCTCTAATGTGACAGTACACTCTCCGCATGGAAGATGGAATGTGTGCATCTCTAGTCTCCACCTGTCTATTAACGTGCTAATGAGTTTCGGGTCTAACCTGCACCCCCAGCCTATAGTCGCCGCGTACCAAAAACCCGCTTCCCTCAAGTAATTTTCTATCAACGGTGATGGTGGGCCAGACATATTACTAATATAACATTATAACACCCAATCTACAAACTGTTATAAAAAATTATAAAATAAAAATTAATTAAAATTACATAAATGAAAAAAATATTAAATAATATTCAAATTTTAAAATAAATCGTTTCTATTTTCATTTGTTCGACGGAGTTATGTTTATGATAAAAAACGAATTAGTCCCCCTGCAGTTGCTAACACGATCAAATATTTTTAAAATTATAAAAAAATAATACTAATTTAGAAAAAATTAAAGTAAATAACTAATTATAAAGAGCTTTGAGAAATTTAATGAGAAATTTGAGAGCTTTAGGGAGAAATTGTAGAAATTTTTTGCTAAATTGTAAAGAAAATATGTGTGAAATAATAGGAGGGGGATTTTATACTTTTTTTTTACTGTTGGACCCCCCAACGATAAAAAAAAATTGTCGTTGGGGTTCAAAATTTGCCAGCAAAGCGCGCCACCAAGGGAGCGTTTTTTTCCACGTTAGCAAAACACACTGATGTGGAAGCGTTTTGCTAACGTGGTAAAAAAAAGCTCCATTGGGAGCGCACTTTGCTGGCAATTTCCCCTTTAAACGCGGCCACGTAGGCACGTTTTGCAAAAAGTGGCCCTTTCCGATAAATAATGGTGTAATCGGCTTATTTTCGTAAATATGTTTGGAAATAGACCTTTTTAGGTAATTTAATTTTTTTTTCTTTCATTAATACTTCAAATTGTAGTTTTTGTTACAAGAAATGCGAGGTATTTATAAGATTATGTTAAGCATAAAATTGGAAAAATCTAATATTATCAGTAATTACTACATATTATTCACTGCAATCACATATTCTAATTGCAATTTTCAAGAAAAAAAATGATCGAATAAAGTTAAAGATTCGGTTATGTTGTTTATTTGCATTAATTCCAAATCCGCGAGAATAAATAGCTAAAGCACGTTGGATTCCATTTATGGCATGAATGCATAGGGAAATAATTGTATGAAATAATAACCATGTTTATTTGTATTAATTTCAAATCTGCGTGAATAAATAGTTAAAGCACGTTGGATTCCATTTATGGCATAAATGCATAGGGAAATAATTGTATAAAATAGTAACTTCATGTTATTTGTATCTCTTTTTAATAATTTTAAAAAAATCAAATTCAAATTAAAGTCTTAAAATTTAAGATGAAATTACTGATGTGGTATAAAACTATTAGAAATGAATAATATTCTAATTTCATACAATCATTTCTCTAAATGCATAATACAATTGAGATAATTAAATTTGGGTGAAGGATTATAAGAAACAGTGACATCACATCACATTATCTTTATCCCTTTTTCATAGTTTAATATCACCTCAACATTTTCAATATGAAAATCCTGAAATTCAAAATGAAATTATTAATGTGACATTAAACTATTAAATTATAATATCAAATGTCACTCAAATCACTCACCAACAAACTCAACTTTCCTGGTTTAAAGTAAAACCTAGATATAAATTTGTTTTTCGCTATGATCGAAGGGTTATATTAAATTTATAATATTTTAATAATATTAACTTTTATTTAAAATTCTTAGTAATTTTTTTAAAAATGTCATTAATAAATTAAAAAGTCTTGTAATTGCAAAATACTTTTAAAAATATTTAATTAATTTAAAATTAATATTATTAGTATTATTTAATTTTAAAATATTTAATATTAAAATAATACAAAAATATCATGCTTTAAATATTACATTAATATCTTATAATTTAAATAATATTATAAATAATTTTTACATCTTATTTGTTACCCAAATTGTGAATAAATATTTTAAATATAGAGTAGCTTGTATTAAAAATTATAATATAAACATGTAAATTGTAACATCATATTATTATAGTATATATATTATTTGATTAATAAATAAATAATAAGTATGAAAATATTAAATGGAACCAATATGTGTATATATTTAGGGGTGTTGAAATTAACACACCTAGAGGGGATTTTGTGAAAAAGATGAATGAGTCGTTGCCAACAGGGGATTTTGTGATGGTTGCTATTGATGTTGGATCGAATAGTGGTGTAGGTCAGGCGACGAAGAAGGTTCGAAGGCGGCCAGACATGCCACTGGATGTGGAGGACCTTATGGTGGATGGTAATGGTCGAAAGGTTCAATCCCCGAAAACTCCTAAAGCATCTTATAAGTCAACATTGATGGGTTCGGCTACGGTTCCAATGCAGACTGATAATTTTGAAGAAAATTTTGAACTACTGGATGGAGATGTGATGACTGAGGTGGTAGACGGTATTCCGTTTATCACGTTTTCGGATCGAGTTCAAAAGTTCATTGAGCGGAAAATGGCGAGAACTATTGTTGTGAAGTTGCTAGAGAGGAAAATTGGTTTCAATGCTCTTCTGAACAAAGTTTCATTGTTGTAGAGTATGAGATTTTCTTTCCAGCTTATGGACTTGGAAAATGATTTTTTCTTGGTGCGTTTTAAGGTTGATGATGATTATCATAAGGTATTGACAGGGGGTTCTTGGGTAATTTATGGACAGTATCTGAAGGTGAAGCCATAGCCAACTTCTTAAAACGAAGTGGACATTCAAGTTGTTTAGGTAAGGTTACTCGGCTTACCTGAAGGTTACTACTCAAGTCTTTTCATCCGAGCTATCATGAAAGCCATAGGTCCGGTGATCAAATTAGATGAACGAACAGGCAATGCTTGCAGGGGAAGATTTACTTGATTAGCTGTGTGCGTTGACCCCAAAAAGTCTTTGATTTCCAAGGTCAAAATCAATAGTCGTGTACAACGAATCGAATATGAATCCTTGCTAATTATTTGTTTCAAATGTGGTCTCTATGGGCATAATTCGGAATTATGTTTGACACAAAAAGTTCCTTCCTCGGAAAATGAGTCTGGAAAATCCATCCCAGTGGTTGAGGAGGTCAGTCTTCAACATCAGGTGGAGGAGGAGCCTTTTGGACCGTGGATGCTAGTAGAGCGCCGTCAAAGAGGTAGAACCCGTAACACGGGGGCAACCGAAAAAGCGGCAAACAATAACTCTTTTGACGGGTCACGGTTTGCGACTGTTACTAAAGATCCGAGAATTATGGAGTCTGAAATTCGTTCCCAAATTGATGGTGAGAAACATGGAGATATTGAGGCGATGAAAAAGGGATTAGAGATTGTTGGTGCATCTAGTGGTTTAATTGCCAAAGATAACACCATGGGAAGGAATATGGTTTCTACTGGAAAGAATAAAGGAGTAATAATTAGTAGTGGAGTTAAATCAAGAGTCAAAAGTGGTAAAACAAAGGATGGGAGTGTGGGCTCCTTTTTTAATTCTGGGTTGGTAAAACAGGCTGGTGGCAATCCACATGTCCAAATGGGATCTAGGATTTTGAAGCCCAAAAATAGCAACGTGGGTTCATTTAATTATGTTGGACCAAATGTGTCTGTTGATTATGTTACAATGTCCCAAAATGATGTGAGTGGTAAGAATGGGGATACATCTTTCAAAACCGTTATTGTTCATTCAAATTTGGATAAGGGGAAGCATAAGGCAGTGCAGGTCACCGAAAAAGAAAATGCTAGTATAATTTTAGAGAGGGAGAGTAATGTCTTCTCATTTGGGGATTTGGATAGTGGAAGGTTGCGATCCTCCGTACGCAATGGAAAGGATTGTTAAACAATTAGAACGAGATACTGAAGGAGATGTTATGACGGATGATCGGTCGGATGGGCCGAAAGTTATGGTGGTTAACACAACCAGAAGTGGGTATTTAATGAAGTCGAGTACTGTGTTGTTTTTTTTTTTTGGTTTGTGGTGTATGCTATTTTTGTTTATGGATAATAAATTATTATTTTAGAATTGTCAAGGAGCCGGGCATTCCAGGTTCCATAATTTTGTTGCTCAATACAGAAGGGAATGTTGTTCAGATTTAATTTGTCTATTTGAAACGAGGATAAGTGGAAAACGAGCAGATGGAGTTATCTCAAAAATGGGTTTCCCTAATTCTTTTTGTATTGAAGCGAATGGGTTTGTAGGAGGAATATAGATATTGATGAAGTGACAATATTTTAGTAGACATATTAGAATTGCATCCTCAAGCAATTCACATGAAAAATCGATCCAGGGATGGTGCTACTAATTTTCTTTGCACTGTTGTTTATACGAACCCTCAACCGTCCACAAAATGCGATCTTTGGCGGTTTTTAGATTTATTTGCAGTCTCGATGGTTGGGCCATGGATTATTGTTGGTGATTTTAATTCAATTCTGGATAATTTGGAGATGATGGGGGTGCAAGAAACTCAAGAGCTGGTTGTAGATTGTTCAACTAGTTTTTGTTTAACAATGGGTTTAGGGATTTGGGATTTAGTTGTAATAGCTCGATTTTCAGTGTCAAAAATTGTGGTTTGAGACCACTAAAATTTGATAAGTGAGTTAAAAATCTATTATTTGATATTAATGAGCCAAGTGTGAATTTTAGAAATATTCTTAAATTAGTGAATTTTGTGATTGAAAAGAATTTATTAGAAAATTTGGGCCGAAAGCGAGGTATCGAGACCTCGAATTTATAAACCGAGTCATAAATATTTTTAAAAATATTTATGGAGTGTTATTGAGTTAGTATTAAAATTTTGTTAGAAAAATTTAATGTTTAGGTAGTCAATTAAATAGAAAGAATTAAATTGAAAAAGGTGTAAAAGTTGTTAGAATGATTAAATAGCTCAATTGTCAAATAAAGAAGGACTTAAAGAGCAAAATAGCCCAAGGGAGATATTTTGGGCGGCATGGGCAGAGAAAAATCTGGAAATTTAAGAAAAAAAGGACAAAATTGAAATTTTAGAAAAGATTAATATATAAAAATCTAATTAAAAGAGAAATCTAGACATTTTCTTCAAAATTGACAGCCAAAACGCCATGGGAGAGAGCTCTTAAGCTAATTTTTCATAATTTTGCTACATATTTTCAAGATATCAGTGGATCGAATCATCGCATCAGGACACACTATCCAAAATTCTACTGGTAGATTCTAAAAACATCTTATGGTTTATATGGTATGTATAGGGTAAAGTTTGAAAGATGTGATTTGGTAATATTAACATGTTGATGTTTGAATACTTATGTTTAGAAGTTGAACTTGGTAAGGTAATGAATGGAGTTATTTTGGGTAAACTTAAGTAAAGAAGTATTATATCATAAAGTAGATGAAAAACTTGTGTTTTGGGTTGATTTGGTTGCTTGGTTTGGACATATTTTTGTGTTGGTAGGTTGTTTCCAGGATTGATTATAAATAGGGTGAGAAATGTGGTCGCAAGAAAATAATATTTCGGACTTTAGTAAAAGATTTAATAGTTTAATAGATATAACCTCTATATATTTTAATAAGTTATATAATAAAGTTAGTAATATAGAAAAACAAATAAATCATTTAAGATATATTAAGGAATTAGATTTGAGCAACAAATCTAAAGAAATCTTATCTGAAGTTAATAATAAATTAGAACAGTTATTGTTAATAATAATATAGAGTCGACATAGATTTAGGTCATTTGTATTATGGTAATAGTAATACAATCTTAACTTTATCGATAAAGAAGAAACTTCTTGAAGAATCATCTTCTACTATTAATAGAAATAAAAATCTGAAAAACAAAAAGAAAATATATTACTCCACAAAAATATGATTTTCAATCCTAGAAAAGAAAATATATTACTCAACAAAATTATGATTTTCAATCCTATAAAGAACTTATAGAACATTGAAAAATTAAATTTACTAAAAGCAACGATAAAAATGAAAGAATAGAATATTTAAAATTAATAGAATAACTTTATGAAAAACATAAAGATCTATTTACTTTATTTAATTATCATTACATGTTAAATTATGATACTACGAAAGTAGTAGTTCAAGTAATTCGATAATTAAGAAGATTTAAAAGTTACTAATTATAAATCGATGAAGAAAACACTTCAACAGATGAAGAATAAAATATAGAAATTCCAGAACCAATGGATATTGAACAAACAGATCCTTATGGTAAAAGAAAATTAGAATCGGATATTCAAAAAGATGATTATCTGAGAACTTTAAATAAATATTACGAGACAGTTGAAAATACAACTAGGATTTTTGGTACTCAAACCGAAAATATAGCTACTAATGAAATTAAAACTGAATATACAGGAGAGTCATCTAATCAACAACCAAGTCAAACTATATCTATACTACATAGGATAGATTATTTAAATAAAAGAAATGTGGCTCAAGGAGGAATATATTTAGACTTAACAATATTTCAATATCAAACTATGAAAAAACTATAGATGATTGGGCACAGTCAATGACAATTGTTGTAAACAACAACAATACTTGGTCAAAAGAAAAATTCTTAAATTATTTTGTAGGAACTTTTCAAGGTGATGTTTTACAATTTTTGAGACGATGGTAAGAATCTGATATAGGAAAAGTCCAAAAAGGACAATTAATTAATCGATAGGTACTCCTAAATATCTTTTAAAAGGATTAACAAATATTCTAAAATAGAATTTTGTGGTTATGTTGATAAAAAAGATCAAGATAGTAATCTAGTTATACTTTGTCAAAATTAAATTATGTGATATAAGATATCTAGAAGAATTTTCTAAAAATTTCTTCATGAATATCAAAAGCTAAAAAATGAAAATATATAATTTTAGAGAAACCAATATTTTCATAAATTACCACCACCATGGGATGAGATATGTATAAAGAAATATGTATCTTATTTAGATAAACATAGTAAAGAAGCAGGAGTACCAAAAGAAAATATAGATTCTATAGGAAATAGGATAAATTTTGCTAAAGAAAGAATAACTTTACATTGTTTACAAACTAAAGCTTCTAAATAAGTAAAAAATAAATTAAGTTATAGTCACTGTACAAAAATTTTAGAAAATGAATGGGAGTTTGGATGTAGAACAACATGCCCTAATACTTATAAAAACATAGAAAGAAAAATAGAAAATATAAATTAATTAAATGGAAACCGGAAAATAAAAGATATCTTGGTAATAATAAGAAAAAGAAAAAAATTGTTAGAAGAAAAACTTCTAAGAAACCTAAAAACAAATATGTAAATGTTTTATATGTAATGAGGAAGGTCATATAGCACCAAATTATCCTAACAAAGGAAAAAGTGCTAAAAATGATTAAAAGTCTTGAAGAACAAGATTTAGAAATCATTATGAAGTGGAAATAAATCATGAGAAAATATTATATTAATTAATATCGAAGCAGATTCGATTCAGGATAATGAAGAATATATATTTATGTTTAATGTAGGAAGTAGTTCTAAAAATCAATTAGAAGAAATTCCTAAGTCTGAGCAACCAGATATAAAATTAGGAAATTTAATCGGAGAAGAAAAAGACTTTTCTGATGAAATGATAGAGAAAATAAATAAAAATCATATTTCTAAAGAAGAAATATATAAAATATCTAAGTTTAAAATATGGAGTCAAAGATATATAGAGAAAATTAATGGCAATACAGTCGCTAAAGATACTAGAGGATGATTAACAGAAATCCCATTATTTACTAAAGATAAAATCAAGAGGATTAAAAAGAAATACCCTCAAGTTAGATACATACATTTAGGTATAATTATAATAACAATCAGAGCTTTATTTAGAAGAGGTCATGATAGAAAAGGTCATGATATACCTATAATAGCAGTTTTATTAGATAAATGATTTGAAAATCCAATAAAAGTACTTATTGGAGGAATTCAGTCTAATTTACATACTAGTGTAATAGGTTTTAAAGTTAAACCAAACTATTTTATATCTATTACAGATTCTCTAATAGAAGAGTGTTTATGTTTAAGAATTCAGACAACAAATTCTGATATTAATGATTTAGCAGAAGATCTAGCAATAAGTTGAACTTCTATTAATGAATATACCAATACGGCAGAAGTAGAAATTAAGGAGATAAATAATAAAATAATTGAGTTATTTGAGCTAATAAATTTACTACAGAAATTCAGCCAAAACTATTACATTTAAAAGATTTATCAATACCAAGAGATTGGATGATAGATAGAATAAGTGGTGCTAGTACTTCAAAACCTGTAAGTACTATAGAATATATGTCGTCAGGAGATAGGCTATATTTTAAAAGTAATGTTATAACAAATACAAATGATAATTTAGTTTTACCCTCAAATACTCAAACAGAGGAAGAAAATGATAATATAAGTACAAGTTCAACACCAATAGGAATGAAAACAGTTCAAATACCTATTTTTCCTACTGAACCTAGTAGAAATTCTAGAAATACTAGAATGGAAGAAATACAATCTTCTACAATTATTCAACAAATGAAAATAGAAAAAATGATATTATTACATTTTCAAATTTTCAACCTAGGAAATATTATATAGAAATTACATTTCAATTTAGAGAATATAAAACATATTCTTTACATACTTTATTGGATACTGGAGCTGCCACTAGTAGTTGTAGGGAAAATGCCATTCCTGTAGAAAAATGGGAGTTAATGAAAAACCCAATTAGAGCCATAGGAATAGATGGTAAAGAAACCATAATTCAATTTAAGGCTAGAAATATACAAATTTACATAAATAATGTAAGATTTGTAATTCCTAAAATATTGTGTTTTCTTGAAATGCATGGAGACATATTATTAGGAAATAATTTTATATATCATCATTTACCATTCTCTATTGATAAAAACTTAGTAATATTGTCGCAGAAAAAACTTACGTAGAAATACCTTTAGTAGAAAATTATAAATTTGTGTGTGAAAAAGATTTACACCAATAAGAAAAGAACAAATTAAACAACGTGAAACAAGTCACTGGTTGTTTAAAATTTTAGAAGATAATTTTAGTGAAGAACCATTAAACTTATGGCAAAACAATCCTAGATATTGTGAAATAAAATTAGAAAATTCTAATAAAATTATTAGAGTTAAACCTATGATCTACACTAAACAAGATATAGATGAATTTGATACACAAATCAAATAATTATTAGAAAAAGGATTAATAGAAAAAACTAATAGTCCACATTCCAGTCCAGCCTTTATGGTAAGAAACCATGCTGAAATAAAAATGGAAAAAGCTAGTATGGTAATTAATTATAAAAGACTAAACCAAAATATTATTTTTTATGGATATTTTATCCCAAGAAAAGATGTTTTAATTAATCAAGCTAAACAAGCAAAATATTTTAGTAAATTTGATTGTCAATCAAGATTTTGGCAAATAATGTTAATGGAAGAATCTAAAGCCTTTAACAACCTTTAGTGCACCTAATGGTCATTATCAATGGAAAGTAATGACATTTGGGTTATGTAACGCACCTCAAATATTCCAAAGATGGATGGATTCTATATTTAATAAATATAAAAATTTTGTGTAGTTATAGATGATATTTTAATATTTTTAGATACACTAGAAAAACCTAGAAAACATTTAAATATTATTTCTCAAGAATTCATAAAAAATGGAATTATTTTGAATCCCAAGAAAATAGAATTAGAAAAAAAATAGAATTTTTAGGATTAAATTTATCGCCAGATGGTCTTAAACTACAATATCATATTATAGTAAAACAAAAGAATTTCCTGAAAATATTGAAGATAAAAAACAACTTCAACAATTTTTAGGAATAGTCAACTATGGAAGAAAATTTTTCCTAACTTATCTCAAAAAATAGGTAAGTTATATGAAAAGTTTAAAAGGATAAACCTTTTAATTGGTTTAAAAAGATTCAGAAATTATAAAAATTTAAAATCGAAATAAATTATACCCCAAAAGTTTATTTACCTAAATAAGGTGATAAATTAATTTTAGAAATAGATGCATCACAAAATTATTGGGGATGTATTTTAAAAGCTAAAACAATAAATAATGAAGAATTAGTATGTGGATATAGTTCAGGAAAATTTAAACTAAATGAAATTAATTATGCTATATATGAAAAGAATTATTAGCAATAAGGAAAGGAATAAAAACTTTTCTTATAAATTTAGCACCTGAAAAATTTATCATAAAAACTGATAATCAGACAATTAAACAATTCCTAACTAACAAAAGTTTGGAAACAGTACCTAGAAGAATTAGATGGTATAATGAATTATGTACTTTTAATTTTTGAAGTTCTATATATAAAAGGCACTGATAATATTATTGCTGACTATCTTAGCAGGCCTTATGGATAGAGGTAAAAAACCTCTAGAACAAGTTGGAGAATGGACTACCGTCCATAAAAAACCCAACAAAGCGAAATCAATAACTCCTAATCAAGGATTTATTAAGACATCTCCACAGCCATCATTCTATTCTAACCAATGATATTATATTCTTTATCCAATGGTAAGACCACCAGCTAGATCCCAATTATTTTCTACACCAAGTATGGTAAGCCAATACCCTTGGTCCCAAGATCCAAATTCAGCATTTCAAGCCAGTTATGCTGAAATGATCAAAGGAGTAGAAAATTTGTTGAAACAACAACAAATTCTAGAAATAAAATATTTTTATAATATAGGATTACCAAGTGAAATTTATAATTTTATCAATGAAATATGAAAAACTCATATTTTAGAACAAAGAGCAAATTTTAGAAGAGCTCTTACAAAGTTTCCACAATTCTTAGTTGAAAAAACAACTAAAGAAAATAAAGCTCATGAATTATTATTAAAATTTATTTATATAGAGATTGGAAAGAGCTTGATATAGAATATATAGATATTAATGAGATAAACAATCTTGATATATTTCAATATTTTATTCATAAAGGAACAAATAGTGCTATTATGAATAAAGTAATTAGAATATGTTTATATAATAAAGTCGAAAAATTTTACCAATAGAAATTTTTGAAAAATAAATAGAATTATTTGCAATCAACAAAATCAATTTCAAAAGACTTTTTCTGAATACTTTTTACAAGCATATGTTTTTATGAATGAATTAGGAGAAGAAACTCCTACTATAAAGTTTAGACTTGATCACGAACCATTTGATATAAGCAGTATTGAATGGGGTTTTGTTAAAGAAATAGTTGTTCAAAATTTTTATTTTAATTTATTAAAAGATTTTCCTGCAATTATTAAATCTATATTATAAAAAATAGTAAATCAAGATGATTTCCATTATTATTTCTATATTCAAATGAGTAGTCTTATTGGTATTGCTGAAAAAGAAAGATTTTATCAGCTATACCAAATTTGGATTATTCAAAGAATGATTGGAAGTCCCAAGTTATCAGCTGTCAAAGAAGACAAAGAACACTTGTCAATGTTATTATGTCTTAACACAAGTAGACACACGGGCGTGTGTCTAAGCCGTGTGTGACACACGGCTCGCTCTATGGGCATGTGTTGTGGCCGTATGTCCCTTGTATCTTAAATTTTAGCTTCAAATTGACCACACGAGCAGAGATACGACCATGTGTCTTAGTCGTGTAAAGAACACGGTCTTAGGATATGGGCATGTGCCCAAGCCATGTGAAGTCTGCACTTTAAATGCGAAAATTAAATTTACCACACGGCCTAGCACACGAGCGTGTGACTTGGCTGTGTGATCTCAATTTGTTCATAATATACAAGTCAGAAAGTTACGCAGGGTCAGGACACGGGCGTGTGTAACCACATGGCCTGCACACACGGGCGTGTCCCTAGGCCACACGGGCGTGTGAGCCCTGAATGTATAAAAAAAATTTATAGTTCCACGAAAAATTTCTCTTGAGTCATCGAATGAGTTCCAATTTGTTTCTAAAATTCATATTGGGCTTCGAGGGTCCACTTAAGGGAAGATTTGATTTTTTTTTATTATGAATAGTAAGTTTGACTCGATTTAACTATACTTATTCAGAAATTCTTGATAATACTCTGTAACCCTGCTCCGACGATGGATATAGGTTAGAGGTGTTACATTTATTGGTATCAGAGCTTTGGTTAGCCAATTATCGGAACGAATGAGATGTGTAAAGTGTCTAGAAATACATGCCATATAAATATGTGATAGTGTGATGTGAATGATCCGATCTAATCTTTGTTTTTCTTATAGTTTATAAAGATATCAGATAAACTCGAACATGCTGAATGGGATAAAGTTAATAGTAGAATGCAAACATCTGAGCATGGGACAATTTGTAATGTCTCAATTTATGAATCAGTGGTTTAATGAAATAATGTTAAAAGCGATACTCAAGTACTTGATTAAAAGTTACTTATGATGAATAGAGATGGAATTCATAAAGGTATGAATAAATGTTTATATTGATTATGGTGATGATAAATGTTATGTTATACGTGTGAATATAAGAAAATTAAATTTTAAGGCTTTACGACCTCCACCCCCTCACCTGTATGTCTTATACAATAGAACTCACAAGATTTATATTGATTAAGTTTACAAGTGTGAAAGCGAAGAATTTAGTAGCTACATGATTAATAATATGGTCAGAACTGAGAATGGGTTAGTAAGTAAAGACAGCTTTAAAAGAGATATCAGATTTTTCTGAAGATAAATTGGGATATATATAATGTCGCTATTAAGGAAAAAGTTATTTACGAGTAATCGATTTATTTAGGTATGGTATTTAAAGAATGGGTTAATTGGAATTTCTTCTGAATTGATTTCTTTAGTGATTGGGATAATGTGAGATTAATGATGACTTTAGTAGTCAGTGGAATAGTGTTAAAATTGCAAAAATATCTAAATGCAACTGTTATAGTCGGGTATCTTATAGCGATCTCTTCTGGGTATTCTATATTGGTATTCTATATGTTCTTTTATCCTCAGAGGTATACACAACTGTTTATTTTCAAATGTGAATCTTATCATATAGAAAGTCAGGTTAATCTTAACGTTAGATGGAAGTATTGTTAGTCCGATTGATTCATGATCAACATTGCTCTATCTTTCTTTGGCTTTCTAATCTATTATGTGAAGACTTAATGATCAGACTCATATGAAGCTATTTTCTACTTTTACTGGGTAATGTTCTGAATTACTTATATATAATTTACATTGTCTTTATCACATTAGTTTCTAGTGTGTATAAGTGATATTCTTCTTCTGGATTTTCTCTGGGATATCATCGATCTTTTATCATTTAATGTGGTTTTTATTCTCGAAAATTCAGTATAGCTTCACATCTTGGATATCATTATCACGGTTTTCTTGTCATTCTTATAGTTTAATCATATCTATCAAACATGGTTCATCAGTAAAAGATATTTATGGGTTGGAGATGGAAAATAGATATTACTGTTATAAATCTTGGTTCGATCATAGGAGTTCGGTGATATAGATCTCATATTATAGAAATTGTATTAATGCACTGATGGTTGTTGGAATTACTTCTGGTTTTCCTCTCCTACTTTGGAGAGCACTATTGAGGATGAGATATTGTTTAATCTATACGGTTGAAACGTTGGTTCTATTATAGCACTATGGTTTTAGTCTATCTGATGGTTGTGACTTTGGTATAGTTCAAAGCTTCAATAATTATAATTGAAATGACTTGGCCGTGTGACTTGGCTGTGTGATCTCAATTTGTTCATAAGATACAAGTCAGAGAGTTACGCGGCGTCAGGACACGGGCGTGTGTAACCACACGGCCTCCCCACACGGGCGTGTCCCTAGACCACACAGGCGTGTGAGCCCTGAATGTATAAAATTTTTTTATAGTTCCGCAAAAAATTGCCCTTGAGTCACCGAATGAGTTCTAATTTGTTTCTAAAATTCATATTGGGCCTCGAGGGTCCACTTAAGGGACAGTTTGAATGTTTTTTATTATGAATAGTAAGTTTGACTCGATTTAACTATACTTATTCAGAAATTCTTGATAATACTCTGGAACCCTGTCCCGGCGATAGATATTGGTTAAGGGTGTTACATCAGTTGCCTTGATTTACTTGGAGAGAGGGACTTTATCTCAGTGATTGGATAGAGTAGTGTGTAATGCAGAATGGGAATCTTTTGCACCTACCTATTCCGTTCAAAATATGCATAGGTTAAAATCAGATCACTGATTGATCCTAGTTTCTCTTAGCCAAAATATGGTTAGTGGGTGTCGCCCCTTTTTGGTGTCTTAAGAGTTGGATATTGCATCTTGAATCTAGAGTTCTTGTTATTGAAAATTGGCAAGTTGATGGAAAGGTAGTCGAGAAATTGGATAATTTCCATAAAGTTGTTCAAGAGTGGAATAAAAGCATCAATGGGAATATTTTTGTGTGTAAGTGTAAATTAATTTTGGAATTGGAACATATCCAACGAATACTAGAGTTTTGATAGTCTTCGAGGCTACGCGAGTAAGAATTAGAGTTACGAAAACATATAGAGGAGGTTTTGAAACATGAGGAACTCTTTTGGTTTAAAAAATCGAGAGTGGTGTGGTTCCATAGTGGGGATAGGAATACAAAATTTTTCCATTGTCCCACTCTTTCTAGGAGGAGGATGAGGAATAGAGTCAAAAGTCTTCAATTTGCTAATGGGGATTAGTGTTTTGATAATAAGGCGCTAATACAACATGTGGTGGGCTTCTTTAAACATCTATATTCTGTTGGTCGTTCCATGTCGAGGTAAATTCCCTCTGTTGTCAATGGTTGATAAGGAGAGTTTGTTGTTAGAAGCATCTAGTGAAGAGATTTGTAGGTCAGTTTTTAATATGGCTCCATTAAAAGCCCCAGGTGTTGATGGATTTTAGGCGAAGTTTTTTCAAACGCAATAGGAAGATATCGCTTCTTCAGTTTGTTGAATGGTTCGGAATGTTTTGGAGGGCTAACTGCTGGATTCGAATCTAAACAAAACATTGTTGGTTTTGCTACCCAAAGTTCAAAATTCACAGTTGATCACTCAATTTAGACCAATTAATTTATGTACGGTGCTTTATAAGATAATTACAAAGACGACTATTAATAGGCTTATACTGTTGATGCCAAAAATAACCAAATAGAATCAAGCTAGTTTTTTTATCGGCCGTTCTATCTCAAATAATATTGTCATTGCACAGAAAATAGTGCATTCCATGCAGAAGTTGTAACGACCCAAAATTCGTGGGCATCGGAAAAGTATGTTATCGGGCCTTCGACGTAGTGAACCGGGTTTTAAAATAATTATTAGAAATATTTATGAGTTTAGTGGTGTGTCTAATTATTTTTTAATTAGGTGAATTTAGCTTAATTTAGAGTAATTAGCAAAAATGACTAAATTGAATAAGAGGTAAAAGTTTAAATCTAAAGCAATAGAAAGTAAAAAGGGCCAAAATGGAAAATATGCCATTAAGTAATGGTTGAGGCTGCATAAATGAATTAAAAATCTAAGATTTTATTTAGATTATATATATTATATTATATAATTGATTATTATAATTATTAGTTATTATTAGTATTAATATTAAATTATGATTATTATTATTAAAAATAAATTAAAATAAAGACAAATGTGTGGTGATTAAATTATACAAGTGTAATGCATATATTTATACATTTGTAATATATTTATTTAATTACTTTTCATTTAAGTAAAAAGATTTTTATTATATTAAAATATTAAATTATATAAAATAAATAAAATAAGGACAATTGGATGGTGATGATAATAGGTAAGTGTAAAATATATGCGTGTCCAATTGTAATATATATATATATTTGTTATTAAATAAGATATTTATTATAATAATAATAATTATTATAATAATAATTATTATTATTAAGTTAATAAAATAAAAGAATAAAAGAAACAAAACAAAGTAAAGAAGAAACAGAGTCCATTTCGAAACAGAGCAGGAAAGAAAAAAGAAAGAAAGAAGAGAGGGAAAAATTAAGGTTTTAAAGCTTAAAGTTTAATTGGTAAGTTTAATTAAGTCCTTTTCTTATAAATTTGATGTTTTTGGAATCCTAGAGTGAAATACTCTTGGATTTAAGTTGAAATTTTGAAAGTTAATAGATTTTTAGTAGGGTTTATGTTGAACAAATGATGAAATTGGAGGTTTATATGATAGAAATTTTAATTGGAATTGAATAAAGGATTGAATTGTAAACTAAGCTATAAGTTTTGAGTTTTAGGGATTAAATTGAAATAAATTCGAAATTATGAAAATATGATAAAAATTAAATAATTAAATGTGGGTTTGGCAAGAAATTGAGTAGCAAAAAGGTATGAATTAAGAAAGAAAAATATATAGGTTTAGTTAGGATTAAATTTGAAATTAAAGTAAAAGTTAAATAAAAATTTCAGCATTTAAATTGTGTTATGGTAATAATTGTGGAATTATTTTAATTGTTTGTAGCTAATATTGAGCCTGAAGCATCGGCCCAAAAAGGAAAAGAAAAGATTATCAAGGATTAAATTCGAAGAAAATTTTGGTTTGTATCACTATAACTCAAGCTTTATAATTAATATGTGTTTAATTTAATATGTATGTATGGTAAGTATTTTAAGGTAAGTGTTTAATGAAATGATAAAATTTGTGATTGGGTATTAAAATTGAGATTGATACTGACTTGGATTATAGGTTACTGAATATTGTTTTGAATACCGAATTGAACTGTGAAATTACTGAATATTGTTATGTATACTGCATTGAACTGTAAAATTTCTAATGAAACGAATTACTGTAGTACTGTGAAAAATTGATCGAAATAATAAATTATAATGAATATTGAATCGGATGGAAATTGAACTGAAAAATTATTTGAGTACCCTATTAACTAGATGGGCTAGTCGGATATAGTTGACATGCCATAGGATATGGAAGAGTACGGGTTTTTGCCGGCTTACTGATTAGGCACTTATGTGCTGACTACTGTTACTGTTACCATTACTGTTACCAATTCGACACTTTGTATGTCGAATACTGTTACCGTAACTGTTATAGATTCAGCACTTTGTGTGTTGAATACTGTTACTGTTACCGTTACTGATTACTGTTTAGGTACTGTGTACCATTAAGACACAATGTACCGTACTGGTGTGTTGGTTGGAATCCGTGTATCCGCCGAGTCTGAGTCAAGTTAATAGGGACAAATGAAATAAATTTATTGATAAAACTAAATTTGAATGATATGGCATATGTGAAAGGTAGAATTGAAATAAAGAAATAAAAATGGTATATATATATTCAAATGATAGCATAAAAAGATTGAATTGTTCATTAAGTAATGATAATTGTAATGTAAAAGTATGTGTCTGATTTAATGTATTTAATTATGAATTGAATTATAGTGATACCACTGAGTATATGCATACTCAGCGTACGGTTGTTTCTGTGCTCAGGTTGTAGAGGTCAAGTACTGAACCAGCATCCAAAGCCAGACCCGACTTCAGCAAACTTTTGGTGATGCATATTTTCTTTTGGTAATGTGGCATGTACATAGGATGTGTATAAATGCTATTATGTTTTGAATATAAATGGTTAAAAATGTTAGTATTACAAGTCTAAGAATTATAATGAAAAAAATTTATCCATTTCAATTTAATTAGTACATTGATAAATTTAAATTGATATTATATTGATTGAGTTTGATTAGAAGGTATTTAGAATAGAAAATGAGTATGTGAAATGAGTTGGTTGAATTGGTTATATTTGAAATGGATACAATTTTAATTGCAGGAGGTTTTATGTAAAAATAAGCAGAAATGCTGTCGAAATTTATAAAAAAAAAAATTCAGAGTACTTGAATGAGTCCCGTTTCACTTTTAATACATGTTTTAGACTTCGAGAGTTCATTGTAGGGACTTTTACTATGAATGTTATTTTATTTGTGAATTATTCGAAGTTGTTTGATATATCCGGTAATGCCTCGTAACCCTGTTTCGACGACGGTTTGGGGTTAGGAGGTGTTACAGAAGTCTAAGGGGAAAATGTATTGGATGGCTTTAAAGATTGATTTAGAAAAAGCTTACGATAAGGTTAGACGATATTTTCTGGAGTATACCCTAACAGAGGCGAGTTTTCCAACTTTGCTGGTTTTGGTAATCTTGAATTGTGTGTCCTTGGCTTCATTTCAGGTCTTATGGAATTGTAACAGCCGGTTTTCAGTGAAATCGAAATAGTGATTTCGGGACCACAAATTTGAAGTTGAAATAATTATTTTATTATTATTTTAAGGTCTACAACAGATTGTATGATTGTATAAAAATTTCGTTAATAAATTTAATAGTTTGCATGCCCAATTTGTTAAAAATAACTAAATCGCGTAAAGTGAAAATGTTGTGTTCTAATAGCTAAAGGTGTCTAATAGCTATAGAACCTTAAAGTGGAGGTCCTTATGTGGTAAATATACCATTGTTAGTATGAGTGGACAAATATGAGCACTTATTAATAGACTTTAAAGGTTTTATATTAAGGTTAATTAAGTAAATTAGTAATTAAAAGTAAAAATTAAATAAAATAAATGAAGGTTATCATTCATTCATCTTCTCCAACCGAAAATTAGGGTAAGAATAGCCATTAAAGAGCTCCAAGCATTCGGCCAACTTATCCTAGTGCATGTAAGTGCATTTTTGTCCTGTTTTTAATAATTTCTATATTTTTGGAGTCGTTGTAGCTTAACCTAGCTAGCCCAGGGACTAATTTGTCAAACTGTTAAAGTATTAGGGTTTTACCATTGATGAATGTGTATGTGTTTTGATGTTATGGTAGAAAATGAATGGTTGTTGTTATATAAACAAGTTTTGTAAAGTGATTTTGGTTGAAAATGATAAATAGGGATTAAATTGATAAAATGTGAAAATTATATGGTAGAATGTGTGGGCTGCTATAAGCTTGTATGAAATTCGGCTAGCATAGGTGTGGATTAAATTACATGAATTTGCATTTTTATGAGCTAATGACTAAATTGTAAAGAAGTTAAAATATTAGGCGTAAAAGTGTAAATTTGATAAAATATGTATTTTGGGCTGAATTGAATAGAATGAATACTAAATAGATTGAATTTGATTATTTAGATCAAGTTAAGCCTCGTACGGATCTAGATCGAGGGAAAGATAGTCGATCTTATTTCGTCATTTTTGTGATCGAGGTAAGTTCGTATGTTAATAAACATTAAAATAATTGTGTTTTAAATACTTTACTTTATTATTGTATTCTTGATGAATACAACTTCACAGAAATTTTCGACGAGTTATCGGCAATGTATGAATAGATAGGATACAAATGACATGTCATTAGGGGTTACTATGTTTTGGGTGCTAGTCTTGTACGTTCTACAGGTGGTTGAGTTTTTTCAGCATGTGTTGCGGTTACTCATCAGCTTGTGTGAGCAGCATCGTGTAGTTACGTCTTGACCGCCAGCTTGTGTGAGCAGACCCAATATTAGCTCGAGAGTGAGCATCTATATAAGATATGAGATAGAGATGGTTTCGACCATGTATTGACACTTAGTGTGCGAGATACCCGAGTATCCGATATTATTCCAAATGGTTCAATAGGCATAGTGATGTTACGAAAGTAGGTGAATTAAATATGAACCAGTACAGGTATGTACGTAAATCATATGAGAATTGAATCTATAAGATTTGTGATTTCATATCTAACCTTGTGAATGAATATGTGATAGGTTTGTGGATTAATATGAGTTATATTATGATATGTTTAATTACTTAAATTGTGTTTATATGGTAAGTTGAGTTTTTTGCTATATGAACTTATTAAGCTTAATGCTTTACTCTGTTTACTTTCCGTGTTTTATAGTAATTTGGGAGCTTGCTCGGATTGGAAGTTGTCAGAGATCTCAACACACTATCCAACCATTGTTTTGGTTCCTTTGAAGTTTATGTATTTTGATTATATGGCATGTAGAGGTCTTTTGGCTAATGTAGCCTTTACGTCTTAATGAATTTTGGCCATTTGAATTGGCTTGTAAGTAGTTATATATTTTGAAATGTATATATGTAAATATGGTCTTGTGAAATGTAGTGTTTAGTTGCTATATAATTGCTTTTCTTGTGAGATTGTGTTTTGGTACCAAATAGTTGAAATTGAGAATGTATTAGCATGCTAAGAATTATGCTAGATAATGCATATAAGAAAGTGACCATTTAGGTGAATTCTTGAAGGTGATATTTGTAACGCCCCCACGCCCGAAACCGTCACCAGAGTCAAGCTTGAGGTGTTACTAAACTTATCTTACCTTTTAAACAACTCTAAATCACTTATTTTAATTTTTGGAATAAACTGTTTTCTGCGTCATGGTTGCTTAAAAATTCATTTCTCGAGTTTCAAAACTCGAAATTAAGATCCGTAAATTTTCCTGAAACTATACTCATATATCTATCTATTAATTTTTTTCTAGAATTTTTTACTTAGCCAATTAGTACAGTTTATTAGTTAAAGTTATCCTGTTTCGTAATTCGACTACACTGGCCTCTACTTACTACGAACCACTTTTCTCTCTGTACAAAATTCATATAACTATACCGCTTGTTTCCATTAAAACTAGATTCAATAAGGATTATAAACATATAAAGTAAGCCACCTAATTATTTTTGTAAAATTTATGGTGAATTTCTAAAGTTGGAACAGAGGATCCGAAATCGCTCCGCCCTATTTCACTAAAACCCAGATATCTTATAAAATACAAAACCTTTACTGTTTTGATTATTCCATATGAAAATAGACACAATGAGATTTAATTTCATATATTATTCACCATCAACCCATGTCTCTAAAATTTCTTGTGATTTTTCAAAATCACGTTATTTCCGATACTTGAATCTTTTTAAGTTACTTTCACATTTTCATAGTTTTCATGTGATAGTTACTACTTAATCATACATACTATTAAACATGTATATCATCAGCCATTCTATTAGTTAATCACTAGAAAGTATCATTCATTGATCATATCATATTAAAAGAAACCAAGTTCCTATACATGCCATACACAAAACGAAACGTTTAACTATACCAATGTGGTTTCTTCGATAGTGTGATCGGTCTCCGCGTTTCCTTCGATCCCGAGTGGCTTGATAAAAACTATAAGAAAAATAAAATTAAGAGAGTAAGCACTAGGCTTAGTAAGCTTACAAGCAAATAAATTACAACATTCAACATGTTGAATAAATATACATAATGTCACCTAGCCTCATAAACTTCCTTTACTTCTCATTTTCTACCTTCTTCTTTACTCACTTACCTTCTTTCTTACCGACCTTTCACTATTCATAAATATAATTTACCTTCCCTTTTGCTGATAATTCACTGTAATTTAACGTGTACAATGACCCGTTGAACCACTCGAATACTAAGGATACTAGGGTCGTTCTGTCTATCAATATCTCGCCAATGCCATGTCTTCGACATGGACTTACATGAATTATTCTGTCTCCAATGCCATATATATATATATATATTATGGGCTTACATGGCTCATTCCTGTCTCCAAAGCCATATATCTGATATGGACTTACATGGCTCATTTTTGTCTCGTCTCGTCTGTCAACCCCAATATCCTAACATTCCTAAGGTTCAAACGGGCTTTCGATGCTTTTCTCTCACTTCGCCTTTAATTCGACTTTAAATATTCTCATAACATAAATATATAAATGCTGAAATTGACAATAATAATGTAAATAAAAGAATATTGCATTTATTTACTGTAAACTTACCTTGATACAAAATGTGACTAAACCTTACAATTTAGTCCTTTACTTTTCTTTTCCTCGTTCTTCTTTGGATTCTTGATCTATAATATAAAATATTTCTACTCATTAGCATTTATTTGATTTCTATTTCACTTCACAATTTATGCTGTTCAAATTTCGAAATTGCACTTTTACCCCAAAATTTATAGTTTTTTACAATTTAGTCCCTGCTCAATTCACCCATCAATTGAACTAATTTTTTCTAAATTAACACTTTTATTTTATCATTATAAACTATTTCACAGCCTTTGATATTCTAAATTTTAACACCAACATCTAATTCACAATTTTGCTCACAATTAGGTCCTAAATACCATTTTCTATCAAAATGACTTAATAAAACAACCTTAATATGAAATTAGAACTTCAATTTCATAATAATTCATCATAAACTACCCTTACTCAGCCAGGGTAACTTCCAATTTCACCCACCAAATCAAAAACTAATGAATTAGATGATTGGACCTAATTGTAAAAGTCACAAAAACATAAAAATTACTAAGAAATAGTAAAATTGAACTTACATGGTGCAAAAATATGAAAAACCAGCATAGGAGACCTGCTATGACGTTTCGGTGAGAAAGATGAAGAAATGTCTAGATTTTCAATTACATCATTTTTTAACTATTAACTTTTATGCTAATTCCAATTTTGTCCCTTGTTCACATTGTTTTCTTGCTTATTTCATACCCAAACCGTCCAGCCATTAACCTTTGGGTCTAATTGCTCTTTAAATCCATCTTTTAAATACTTAAGCTATTTACTCATAATTTAACAAATTTTGAGCTATTTTCGATTTAGTCCTTTTAATTAATTAGCTATCCAAACATCAAAATTTTCTAACGAAACTTTAATACTAACTCAATGACACTTCATAAATATTTATAAAAATATTTATAGCTCGATTTTCAAATTCGAGGTCTCGATACCTCGTTTTTGACCCGTCTAACCTAATAAATTATTTTAATTCACTAATTTCACCATTTCACAAATTCTTCTAAATTCTTACTTGACTCATAAATATTAAGTTACTATCTTGTTCAATCTTATTTGTCCGATTTAGTGATCTCAAATCACCATTTTTGACACCACTGAAAATTAGGCCGTTACATTCTACCTCGGATTTGTGGTTTCGCAACCACTGTTTCGTTTAGGCCCTATTTCGGGATGTTACATTTCTCCCCCCCTTTAGGGATTTTCGTCCAGAAAATCTTACCTGTGAAGAGATTTTGGTACTATTTTTGCATAGCCTCTTCGGGTTCCCATGTAGCCTCGTCTACCCCATGTCTATACCATAGTATTTTCACAAGTGCAATACTTTTGTTCCTTGATTGCTTTACCTCTCGAGCTAGAATCTTTACCGGTTCTTCACCAGTAAGTCATGTCTGGTTGAATCTCAACCTTTGTCTAAGAAATCACATGTGACGGATCCGAATGATAACGACGTAGCATAGACACATGAAATACATTTTGAATCTTCTCTAACTCAATCGGAAAGCTAACCAATATGCTAATGGTCCGACTCTCTCAATCACTTCAAACGGTCCAATAAAACATGGACTTAGTTTGCCTTTCTTGCCAAATCTGAGAACTTTCTTCCACGGGGATACTTTCAAAAAAACTTTGTCACCAACTTAATATTCGATCTCTTTTCTTTTAAATCGCATACGACTTACACTTCGTCAAGTCGCTTTTAAACAATTTCTGATAACTTTCACTTTTTCTTCTGTTTCTTTAACTAGATCAACCTCGTAAATCCGGCTTTCTTTAAGCTCTGTCCAATATAAAGGTGTGCGACATTTACGTCCATACAAAGCTTTATAATGTGCCATCTTCAAACTCGACTGATAACTATTATTGTAGGCAAACTCTACTAATGGTAAATATTTTTCCCAACTACCTTGAAATTCCAGTACACAACATCTAAGCATATATTCAAGTACCTGAATTAAATCTTGGATCTCTGTCTGAAATGATCGATAATGGTACCCCGTGTAGTTTGACTATCTCTGAAATATACAACTCGGCCAACTTGTCAAGTGAATAATCCATACGAACTGGGATAAAATGAGCCGACTTCGTTAACTTATCAATCACAACCTATACTGCATCTTTCTTTCTCGGTGTAAACGGCAATCCTGTCACAAAATCCATAGTAACTCGATCCCATTTCCACTCAGGGACTAGCACAGGCTGCAATAAACCTGAAGGTACCTGATGTTCGGCCTTTACCTGCTGACAGATCAAACATCTAAAAACAAACTCTGAAATGTCCCTTTTCATTCCTACCCACCACTACATTTTTTTTTAAATCATTATACATCTTTATACTACCTGGATGAATAGACAAAGAACTACTATGTGCTTCCTGTAAAATCTTTCGAATAAGCTCATCATTCTTCGGTATGCATACCCTATCTCGGAACATCAAACAACCGTTAAAACTGATCTGAAAATCTGACTCTACATCCGACTCGCACTGATCTCTTGTGGCTAACAACTCACTGTCATTTTTTTGAGCTTCACAAATTTCTTCAAGAAACATCGGTTTAGCTCTCAACTCAGCTAAGATAAAACCATCATCTGATAAGGCTAGACTAGTGTTCAAAGCTCTTAATGCAAATAAAGATTTCCTACTCAAAGCATCAGCAACAACGTTTGCCTTACCTGGGTGATAATCGATCACTAGCTCATAATCTTTAATCAACTCTAACCATCTTCTTTGCCTCAAATTCAAATCTTTTTGAGTCATCAAATATTTCAAACTTTTGTGATCAGTGAATATGTGGCACTTCTCACCGTACAAATGATGTCTCCAAATCTTCAGCGCAAAAACAATGGCAGCTAGCTCTAAATCATGTGTCGGATAGTTCTTCTCATGTGGTTTTAGTTGTCTAGAGGCATAAGCAATTACCTTCCCTTCCTGCATAAGTACACAACCAAGTCCATTCATGGATGCATCACTGTAAATCACAAACTCCTTACCTGGTTCTAGTTGCACTAAAGCAGAGCCTTAGTCAACAATGCTTTTAACTTGTCAAAACTCGTTGACACTTCTCATCCATTCAAACTTGACATCCTTTCGCAGCAATCTTGTCGTGGGTAGCTATCATGGAAAATCCTCTACAAATCGCCTATAATATCCAAGCAAGACCAAGAAAACTTCTAACTTCGATACATTTCTAGGAGGCTTCCAATCAACAATGGCTGAAATCTTGCTCGGATCAACCTTAATACCTTCACCTGAAACAATATGTCCAAGAAAACCAACTTCTTGTAACCAGAACTCACTTTTGCTGAACTTGACATACAACTGATTATCTTTCAGAATCTGTAAAACTGTTCTCAAATGCTCTGCATGCTCAGTCTCATCATGAGAATAAATCAAGATATCATCAATGAACAAAACTACAAACTTATCCAAGTACGGTCTGAAAATTCGGTTCATTAAGTCCATGAAAATGGCAGGAGCATTAGTCAAGTCAAATGGCATCACAAGGAACTCATAATGACCATACCTAGTCCGGAAAACAGTCTTCAAGACATCTGACTCTTTAACTCGCAACTGATAGTATCCGGATCTTAAATCTATCTTGAAAAACACAGTAGCTCCCTTCAATTGATCAAACAGATCATCAATTCTAGGCAATGGATACTTATTCTTTACTGTTACCTTGTTAAGTTGCCGATAATTTATGCACAATCTCATCGATCCGTCATATTACCTTGTTTCAATTCGAGGAATTCCTTTCTCTTCTGGTCAATAAACCTCTGACCGATGTACTTTTTACGAAATTCCTCCTGAAAGAAATCCCAAGTGACCTCTCCTTTGGTACAACCGATACAAGTGTCTTCCACCAGAGTAGGCTGAGTCTCTAAGAAGTGATACTACACATTCCATACATTCCTCGGGTGTACAAGATAACTCATCAAAGACTCTAATAGTATTTTCTAACCAAAATTCTGCTCTTTCTGCATCATCATTTTTTTGTTGCTCGGAACTCTTCTGCCCCTTGTTTCCTGATTCTATCAACTGGTGGCTTTTCTCTTATCACTGTACCTGTGATTGGGGGAGCTTGAGCAACATGGGTAGCCTGAGAATCATGAGGGGGTGGAGGTCTAACTGCCGGATTCGTACAAACGAACTCGGCAAACAAATCATTCAAAGCTTGGAAGAGAGCTTCTCGAGTCACTCCTCCCTGATTAACTGTTACTGGCATATTCTCAGATGGCGCTACCCCTTCTGCGGGAGCAGGCGCATTACTTTCTACATCATCATCACCAGCTCACTCGGGATCCATTACAATAAAACAAAATATTTAAAAATCATCAGGAGTCGTCACACTATCAAAATACAAGTATAGCATGTATAGCTAGACTTTTTCTCACACTAACTGTTCCGAGAACCGACTAAACTTGCTCTGATACCAATAAATGTAACGCCCCCACGCCCGAAACCGTCACCGGAGTCAAGCTTGAGGTGTTACTAAACTTATCTTACCTTTTAAACAACTCTAAATCACTTATTTTAATTTTTGGAATAAACTCTTTTCTGCGTCATGGTTGCTTAAAAATTTATTTCTTGAGTTTCAAAACTCGAAATTAAGATCCGTAAATTTTTCCTGAAACTATACTCATATATCTATCTATTAATTTTTTTCTAGAATTTTTTACTTAGCCAATTAGTACAGTTTATTAGTTAAAGTTATCCCTGTTTTAGAATTCGACTACACTGGCCTCTACTTACTACGAACCACTTTTCTCTCTGTACAAAATTCATATGACTATACCGCTTGTTTCCATTAAAAATAGATTCAATAAGGATTCTAAAAATATAAAGTAAACCACCTAATTATTTTTGTAAAATTTATGGTGAATTTCTAAATTTGGAACAGAGGATCCGAAATCGCCTCGCCCTATTTCACTAAAACCAGATATCTTATAAAATACAAAACCTTTACTGTTTTGATTATTCCATATGAAAATAGACACAATGAGATTTAATTTCATATATTATTCACCATCAACCCATGTCTCTAAAATTTCTTGTGATTTTCAAAATCACGTTATTTCCGATACTTGAATATGTTTTAAGTTACTTTCACATTTTCATAGTTTTCATGTGATAGTTACTACTTAATCATACATACTATTAAACATGTATATCATCAGCCATTCTATTAGTTAATCACTAGAAAGTATCATTCATTGATCATATCATATTAAAAGAAACCAAGTTCCTATACATGCCATACACAAAACGAAACGTTTAACTATACCAATGTGGTTTCTTCGATAGTGTGATCGGTCTCCGACGTTTCCTTCGATCCCGAGTGGCTTGATAAAACTATAAGAAAAAGAAAATTAAGAGAGTAAGCACTAGGCTTAGTAAGCTTACAAGCAAATAAATTACAACATTCAACATGTTGAATAAATATACATAATGTCACCTAGCCTCATAAACTTCCTTTACTTCTCATTTTCTACCTTCTTCTTTACTCACTTACCTTCTTTCTTACCTGACCTTTCACTATTCATAAATATAATCTACCTTCCCTTTTTGCTGATAATTCACTGTAATTTAACGTGTACAATGACCCGTTGAACCACTCGGAATACTAAGGATACTAGGGTCGTTCTGCTCTATCAATATCTCGCTAATGCCATGTCTTCGACATGGACTTACATGAATTATTCTGTCTCCAATGCCATATATATATATATATATATATTATAGGCTTACATGGCTCATTCCTGTCTCCAAAGCCATATATCTGATATGGACTTACATGGCTCATTTTGTCTGTCTGTCTCCGTCAACCCCAATATCCTAACATTCCTAAGGTTCAAACGGGCTTCGATGCTTTTCTCTGTCACTTAGCCTTTAATTCGACTTTAAATATTCTCATAACATAAATATATAAATGCTGAAATTGACAATAATAATGTAAATAAAAGAATATTGCATTTATTTCTGTAAACTTACCTTGATACAAAATGTGACTAAACCTTACAATTTAGTCCTTTACTTTTTCTTTTCCTCGTTCTTCTTTGGATTCTTGATCTATAATATAAAATATTTCTACTCATTAGAATTTATTTGATTTCTATTTCACTTCACAATTTATGCTGTTCAAATTTCGAAATTGCACTTTTACCCAAAAATTTATAGTTTTTTACAATTTAGTCCCGCTCAATTCACCCATCAATTGAACTAATTTTTCTAAATTAACACTTTTATTTTATCATTATAAACTATTTCACAACCTTTGATATTCTAAATTTTAACACCAACATCTAATTCACAATTTTGCTCACAATTAGGTCCTAAATACCATTTTCTATCAAAATGACTTAATAAAACAACCTTAATATGAAATTAGAACTTCAATTTCATAATAATTCATCATAAACTACCCTTACTCAGCCAGGGTAACTTCCAATTTCACCCACCAAATCAAAAACTAATGAATTAGATGATTGGACCTAATTGTAAAAGTCACAAAAACATAAAATTACTAAGAAATAGTAAAAATTGAACTTACATGGTGCAAAAATATGAAAAACCAGCATAGGAGACCTGCTACGGCGTTTTCGGTGAGAAAGATGAAGAAATGTCTAGATTTTCAATTACATCATTTTTTAACTATTAACTTTTATGCTAATTCCAATTTTGTCCCTTGTTCACATTGTTTTCTTGCTTATTTCATACCCAAACCGTCCAGCCATTAACCTTTGGGTCTAATTGCTCTTTAAATCCATCTTTTAAATACTTAAGCTATTTACTCACAATTTAACAAATTTTGAGCTATTTTCGATTTAGTCCTTTTAATTAATTAGCTATCCAAACATCAAAATTTTCTAACGAAACTTTAATACTAACTCAATGACACTTCATAAATATTTATAAAAATATTTATAGCTCGATTTTCAAATTCGAGGTCTCGATACTCGCTTTTTGACCCGTCGACCTAATAAATTATTTTAATTCACTAATTTCACCATTTCACAAATTCTTCTAAATTCTTACTTGACTCATAAATATTAAGTTACTATCTTGTTCAATCTTATTTGTCCAATTTAGTGATCTCAAATCACCATTTTTGACACCACTGAAAATTAGGCCGTTACATTCTACCTCGGATTTGTGGTTTCGCAACCACTGTTTCGTTTAGGCCCTATTTCGGGATGTTACAATATTGGTATGTATTGAAATAACAATTTGTGATGTTTATGAGCATTATTGTTATTGGTATTGATATTGCATGATTTGGACTTGGTTGAGATTGGTTTGAATACTTATTAATGATATGGTCATATGCTATTTGATGTGCTTAGGTTGATGCAAATTTGGGTGAGAAAAATTACTTGGAAAATAGCCTATTTTTGTCCACACAGGCAGAGACATGGTCGTGTGTCTTAGTCGTGTGTGACACATGGCTAGGTGACATGGTCGTGTGTCCCCTGATATTTATTTAGAGACCAACTCAGTAGCTTCATACAGCCTAACACATGGGCATGTGACTTGGCAGTGTAGCAAAAGTCAGTATACCCTCCAATTTTCACACGGCCTAGCACATGGCCTCGCACACGGGCTTGTGAGGCCTTTTTGAAAGGTACACAGGCTAGTCACAAGGGCGTGTGGTTGGCCGTGTGACCCAAGTCAGTGAGTTACACGAGGTCAGACACGGGCTAGGACATGGCCATGTGATCTTATTTCAAATGTCCATACGGCCTGTGACACGGGTGTGTTTCTTAGTCGTGTGAGACACACGGCCTGGCCACACAAGCTTATGTCCCCTGCACTTTGAAAATTTCTATGCTTTTCAAAAAAATTTATTAAGTATTCGATTTAGTCCCAAACCACTTCTAATGCTTGTTTTAAGCCCGAGGGCTTGTGTTAGGGACTATATGACTGTATTTGAATGAGTTTTGTTTAGATTTGAGAAATGAATATGAAATGTATGGTTATTTAAGAAATAAGTCTGGTAATGCTTCGTAACCCTATTCCAGTGACGGATACGAGTTAGGGGTATTATAGGAATGGAGTGGTTATTGAGTATTTTAAGCCTTTATGTGGGATAAGGCAAGGTGACCCTCTTTCACTATTTTTATTTGTCTTGTGTACGAAAAGGTTAGGACATCTTATTGAAGTTGTTGTGGAACAGAAGAAATGGCGGCCACTATTTCTATTAAGGAGAGGCTCGGCCTTGTCACATTTGTTTTTAGCAGGTGCCCTTTTCTTTTTTGTGAGGCAGATAGAGATCAAATGGCCATCATTAATGAAATTTTGAGTATGCTTTGTCAATTCTCGGGACAAAAGGTCAGTGAAAGTAAATCACAAGTCTATTTTCCTTCTAATATTCCAAATGGATTAGTAGCTACATTATTCATAGATTTAGGCTTCAACCGAGTCGAGGATCTTGGATTTTATCTTGGGATGCCTATTTTGCATAAAAGAGTTACGACATACACATTTGAGTTTGTAGTTAACAAAGTTCGGTGTAGAATGAATGGATGGGATGCAAAATGGTTGTTCTAGGTAAGAAGAATAACATTGGTAAAATATATTTTACTTACTATACCAAACTATTTCTTGAGTGTTGTTCATGTTCCTGTTTTCGTGTGCAACGAGATTGAAAAATTAACATGCAACTTCATATGGGGAGTTAATTCGGATGTGAGGAAACCGACTCCTTTGTGATCATAGGAAAAATGTTGCCAACCTTTATGTGCAGGTGATTTGAGATTGAGGAGTTTATCTGTTCAAAATAATTTATTCTTAATGAAATTAGGATTTCAATTACACACTAATACAAATTCGTTGTGGGTTAATCTGTTTAGAAACAAATATAATATTCATGGGGTATTGCCAACATCGATTTCAAGGAGTAATTGTTCGTTTGTTTGGAGATCTTTGATGAAGATTTGGCCAAATGTAATCATCAATGTTTATTGGTCATTAGGTGATGGCCAATTAATGAACTTCTAGAATGATGTGTGGATTAGGTAGGTTGGTCCTCTTAGAATTTTTTTCAAAGGTAATGGCAATCTGGATGACACACTACATGTTTGTAATTTGGTAGATGAGTTTGAGAATTGGGATTTGAATAATTTATATAGCTTAGTTTCTTATTAGATTCTATTGTAGATAGCGGGCTTGATGCCTTCTTCATTAGATGTAGGACCAGATCATTTAGTTTGGAAATGGATGACAAAATATTCTTTTTCTATGGCTGAAACTCATATGAATCTCTATCCAAATGAGGCTGGCAAATTCCCTAAAGTGTGGAAGATGATTTGGAAGGCTAAGGCACCTCAAAAGGTGAGAGTGTTTCTCTAGATTCTTTGGCAAGATGGAATTTTGATGAATGGGGAATCAACAAGGCAACGTATGACTAATGATGGGCACTATCCATGATGTGGTAATGCTAATGAAACTAGTATCCATGCAATTCGTGATTTCTACTTCTCTAAGTTGGTTTGGCTTTGTATTGTGCCAAGACATGCTTAAATAGATTTCTTTTCAATGAATCTTAAGGATTGGCTATTGTGGAATGTGCAAAACACAAGTTTCTATGATGTTGGGGACTTTGATTGGCATACGCTTTTCTGTATTTTATGCTAGTTGTTATGGAAAAGCTATGTTTTTTCTAATGGCCATAATTGTGCTTAAGATATCGTTGATATATGATTTACTTAGGCAAGGAGCTTTAATTTGCCGTCTTTAATTTGATATATGCCAATCCGGCTGTCACTGCAATACGTTGGTCGCCACCAGAGAGAGGTGGATTAAGCTCTACATGGATGAAGCATTACCTTCATTAAGGTTAGACACTTTTATTAGGGGTGTTTAAAGACACTGATGCAAATTGGTCGTGTGGTTTCTTAGTACGTATAGGTAAGGACACAATTTTTAAGGTTGAAGAAACAGTTGTGATGCAAGGTCTTCAAATAGCATGGGAAAACGATTATAGGAAGCTGGAGTTGGAATGTGACAACGTGCTTTTGATAAAATTAATTTTCGTGGGAGGAACGACTAATAGTAATTTGGGCGAGTTACGCTTAGTACATAGTTTGCTCAGACAAGATTGGAAAGTAAGATTTTGCCACATCCCAAGATTTCAGAATAAGGTTGCGAATCATATGGCCAAAATAAGTTCAAGTGTTATGGGTAATGTACAACTATTTTGGGGCCCCCCTGATGTTGTAAGGAATATAATATTAGTTGAGCGTAGTACTCGTTTCTAAGTTGATAGTTCTTTTAAGTTTGTAATTATATTGCGTTGATCATTTCTACCAAAAAAAAGATGTACATATATTTTTTTGATAAGAAATTGTTTATTGTGAATATTGAGGCTCCGTTTGTTTGCCAGTAAAATGCTTTCCGGAAAATGATTTCTGGAAAATGATTTACTTTTCTAAAAATGATTTACTTTTCTGGTGTTTGGATGAATCTATGTAAAATATTTTCTATTGTTTAACAGATTTCCTAAAAATATTTTCTGAAAAAGCTGTTTTTACATATATTAATAAATTTATATATATATTAATAAATTTATATTTTAAATTATTTTTACATATATTGCAATGGTTTATTTATAAATAAATAAATTAAATTAAATATATCAATTACATGGTTTAATTGTTCAAGATTGGCAATCATCCTGTAAGATTCATTTACATCAAATGTAAATGGTAAAAACTAATCAACATATTTGTAGTTAAATAACCAAGTAGCAACAACTCGTCTTGTAACGTATTGAAGCCAAACAATATATAAATCATGCAGAAAAATATCTAATCTGAAATGAAAACGCACTTTCGTCCACATAAAAATGGATCATATCTGATTGTATCTAATGAAAAATCCCAATACAAAATGAAAGATAAGGATGATGTTTGTAGTTTTAACAATATCCTTAGGCATTCCAGTGCCATTGTAGATCCAACAACTGCCAAAAAGTGAAAAGTTTAGTACATGAGCCGCTCCTTTCAAAATAAATATTTAAGGATCAAGCAATACCTACTAAAGGAATCATACAAAGATGGCTCTACTCGCAAATGACTAACGCTTATCTCTATCCTCATTGCTCATCATTTCACTTTCCCTTCTTCTTGCCCTTTTCAAATAACGAAATTGTTACAATGGCAGAAAGGAACTGGAGGAAAAAGTTCATGATGCAACGAGATCAGGTGTTTCAGCCTCAATTGATAACCAAGCATTATGTACTTTGCCCATCCAATTATCCAATAGCTGCAATGACCAGACTTGTGAACGCCAAAGAAGCCTGCATGTATCCGAGTGATTGGTGTCAACCAGTCCGAAAATATAGAAAATTGAAACACCAAACATAGTACTTAATACCAATGCACAACACTTGAATTTCTACGACTGCCTGTCTATAGAAAGAATATATCTGATTTGTAGTAACAAGCCAAAGAAAACTGCAAAAAAATAAAAATTATCCAATAAATTGTTCAAATACCATATGTCTCCAACAAACTACAAAAACCTGATTATAACAATGAAACTATAATCAACAAATGCAAAAAGAAATGATACATGAGAAAAGTATAGACTATCCTATGTTACTAAGACTCGAACATGAGTGTAGGATACAAATATGTTTCTAACACAAGAAAGTTAAATTTTTTCTATGTTTTTATGTGTACTTAGAAGGCTCTAAAGAAAAAATTGAATAGTGGGAACGACATACTATTACCAAGTTACCATTCCAACATTATCAAACATCAATTTCATATATATATATATATATATATATATAAGCTACATGCAAACAAGAGATGCTTATCAAATTTTGAAAATATCCATTAAGCAATAAGAAGCACTCACATAAAACATGCCCAAAACCAAGAATTGCCCTTAAACAACCTCAAAATAAGCAATAAATAATCTAAAAAAATTAAAGAACAATCCGTTTACAGAACATATTTAGCATGCCTTCCAAGTAATGGGACTATCAATCAAATATTCTCTTTCATACATACGCACATATATAGCATAAAAATTCCACATACACACATATATAGCACACAATAACCTGAAAAGCCTTAAACCATACCATACAAGCAATAAAAGTGAACAGATAGAAGGTTTGATCACTCAAACTCATCTTTTGAGCTGGAATAAAATTTGGAACGATTGGATGACCAATCCCCACATTGTAATTCTCATTGGGTTCTCCATCAAGATTAGATTTAGAGGTTTGAGGCAATCCATTGGACTCAAAATTGAACTCCTTTGTAGTTGAATTAGTATAAGGAGCGGAAGAATGAAGTGAGACAAAAGAAGAAGAAGAGGATCTTGAAGAAAAGGGAAGAGAAGAGGGTGCTTTGAAAAATGAAATTTGGGCTTTTGTCTTACAATGGAAAGAAAGGAATTGGAGTGAAGAATTTGATGTGGGGTTTGCGTTTAACAAGAGATTTTCTTTCATTTGAGGGGATTTTCTTGAAGAACAAACGGTATTCTTGCCCATACAATTCTTCATAACGAACCAAATTCCCAAAGTTGAAGGATTGGAGGATATAATAAAGCCATTCCACCTTGGTCCCCAGAAGACACAATTTGTAAATTATGCCAACAGTCATCATCTCAAACATAACAAAATAAAAACATCAAAGCAAAGAAATTCGAAGGGAAAAAAAGAAAAAGAAAAAAACTACAACACACAAACTCCCTTTTAAATCAATCCAACACAATGAAAAATAAGAATGTATTCATGTAATTGCAATAGCATGAAAAGAAATGCAAAATGAAAAGAGGCTCTTAATAGCAGGCACTTTTCAGTCATTAAACCTCCACATACATTAACATGAGTATCTAAATAAGGCCTATGAACCTTATCTTTGCGCAATTAAAAGCACATTTTCTTAATCAAGACTGCATCGATCATTTCCATAACAATTGGACCAGCTGCAATATATAATGAATTTAAGAAACTTATAAATATGTGCTTACAATTGGATGAGCAAGGAGTTCTCTAAAGTTGTAGATGTTATCTCCCAAAAGAGAAGAAAGGGACAGATCAAATGCCAAATCCTATATCAAAAGAGTTCAAATAAAATTAAATGAAATGAAGTCAATGTACAAATATATTCCTCGCAAATTCTTTAGCTCATTTCTTTCCATCAATTTTATGACTGGGGTGTAAGGGGTGGAAAATGAATATTTCAAAGACATCACCATCGACTTTGGAGGCAATTGTTGTTAGATGAATAGGTTGATAAAACTATAAGATTCAAATGCTTCCATTCAACTAATACAAATAACCTCACCGATTATACAGAATAGCAAGGAACCATAAGAACAACTCCGATCAAGAACTTTTGCTCTCGTCAATCCAAGAACACAAAATTTAAAAAAAATGCAAAACCAAATAAGGAAAAAAAATGAAAATTTCAATTAGAAAAAAAGAAAAACACAAAAACTTACCTCGGGATTCTTAAATGAAGAAAGGTTCTCGAAAATAAGAAACAATGAAAGGGAAATGGTTATGACTGAAAAAACAAAGAAAGATATGCGACTGACTTTTACCTGGAAGAGAAGATGAAAAACGAAATAAGGAAAATGAATGAAGAACGGAAGAAGGAGAATGAGCCTTACTTGGATGAAGGAGGAACTGGAAAAGGTTCTTGACCAAACTATTGTTAATGGCACTGATTTGCAACCCAAGGGGAAGGGGAAGGGGAAAGGGGAGAAGAAGCGTCATTTTTCGGAAAATGTCTTACTGAATTCAAAAGTATAAGACATTTTCCTAAAAAAACACCTTATTTTCTCGTGTTCTGTAAAATATTTTGCGGTAGGAAATTATTTTTAGCTATCCAAACATCATAAAAGCCTGAAAACTTTTTACGAAAAAACTTTTACAGGTTACCAAACGGAGCCTTAGTATAATAGAAGTTAAATCATTAAATTATATTAGGTAAATTATATTCACCCAATTATAAAAACATTTTTAGTTTAAGTGATTAAAATAAAAATTTATAATTTAAGCATCCATATTGCATAGTTCGCTCATTTCATTAAAAAATCGGTCTAATAACAAGTTTAGCCTACAATATTTACATATTATATCGATTTCATCATAATTTTTTAAAAAATTAACCCTTAAAATTATAAATATTCTCAATTTGATCTTAATTTTAAAATTCCCACTGTGCCCCTCCCTTGATCCTCTTTGCTGATGTTATTACCTCCAAAACCTCCCAAAGAATTATTCTCTTTTGATTTTTTATTTCATCAACCAAACATTTTCTCGAATAATGGGTACCCTAATAAATTAATAACACATGTTTTCATTTCTAAATTATTTGTCTCATATTTTCACTTTTTACAGTATTTGAAAATGTCCTCGTTCTTAGTTATTTTTGCTCAACTTCCTGATTTTACATCTATTTTGATTTCCTTTTTATGTAAAATTTGAATTTTAATTATTTTTTATTTTTTTGCTCAAGTTCAACAATAGTAGAGAGGGAGAGGGACGATAGTAACTGTAACACCCCTAACTTGTATTCGTCTCCAAAATAAAACTACGGAGTATTATAGTAAAAATATAACTTAAAAATATTCATTTTTAAAACATTTCATAAATCATATCATAATCCATTCAAACATATGCATTTCATCCCTTGTTCGAGCTCTCGAGGCTTTAGAAACACTTTAGGACGATTCAGGACTAAATCGAAAACATATGAAACCTTAAGGAAAAAGCTAGAGAAATTTACACTGCAGGGGTCCCGCGGTCGTGTGGTCAGGCCGTGCGCCTCACGCGACTGAGACACATGCCCGTGTCTTAGATCGTGTAATATTCGATATAAGGACACATGGTCGTGTCCTAGCCCGTGTTTGTGCCCGTATAACTTTTTGACTTGGGTCATACTGCCAAGCCACACGCTCATATGCTAGGATGTGTAACCTTCGAAATGGCCTCAAGCGCCCATGTGCCAGGTTGTGTTTCTGGCCATGTAACTTTCGAAAAAAAACCATTAAAACCTACAGGGGACACACGACTGTGTCAAATGGTCGTGTGTCACACACGACTAATACGCACGCCCGTGTCTTAGGTTGTGTGGACAAGAAAATGGCCAAAATCAAGCCATTTCTTTCATCCAATCAAACATGAACCTACAAGAAACTTGTACATATAGATAAGAACTTAAAACATATCTAAATCATGCATAATAAGACCAATTCCCTATACCAAATATCCATACAACCAATATGCCAAAAGGCACCTCAATCACAATTCATCAAACTTACCAAAACATATGTATAATTAACCTTGCTTCCAATATACATATCTAGTTCTATATCATCTTAAAATATACAACAATTAAGACCATTTCTATCATAGCAACTTAATTCATCAACAAGCCAAAACAAACCACAAGTATATACTTTTATACCATTCTATTTGAACCAAAAGGATACATATTTACAACCATAGTAGAATGCATAACAACTTAGTTTAATATTTTTTCCAAAAGATACCATAACAACCTTTATAACCACATGTACATGCACAACCCTAAGGAGTACAAGAACTACCAACATTGGTGAATAGTATGATCTGGAGATTTGATTCGTCTAAAAGTTAGCGATAACGATCTACAAAGTCATACACAAAAACAAAAAAGCTTTTGGAGCTTAGTAAGAATATAGTAAATCTTTTAACTTAAAAACAAAAGAATGAAACTTTTATTTTACTCGATTTGAAGTTACAAGAGTGTAAACAGGGGTACATATGTGTAATTTAGGGGTGTACTAAAATACAAACAGGGACACGTATGTGCAATTCAAGGGTAATTATATAAGCATTTAATTATATAATTATAATATGAAAATACGTATGGAAATTCAATTATACATTTAAATACTATAAACTTACCTCAACAACTAGGACGAGGAAATACAATCGAGCTAATCCTCGCCTTCCCTTGATATAGGTCTTGCTGAGATTTATCTTGATCTAAATAAGCAAATTCAATCTATTTAATACATACACTATTCAATTTAATCTAAAATTCATAATTTTGCAAATTTACATTTTTACCTCTAACATTTTAACTTCATTACAATTTAGTCCTTTAGCTCATAAATGGGAATTTAGGTAATTTCATCCCTAACCCATGCTAGCCAAATTTACTATGAACACATATCAACTCATACAAATCATTATTTCACAATTTCACAATATACTTTTACTATTTTTACAAATAAGTCCCTAAATGATAATTTCATCAAAAATAACTTTACAAAAGTTGTTTATTTAACAATAAGGACTCATTTTCTTCCAACAAACTTCATAAATAAAGCAATAACATTCATGGAAAAACCCTATACCTCTAACAATTTTGAAAATTAGTCCCTGGGCTAGCTAGATTAAGCTACAACGATTCCGAAAACATAAAAATCATTAAAAAACAACCTCAAAATTTACTTACATGCACCACCAAGGATTGCCAAAATTTCAAGAACCCTAAATGGTTTTCTAACCTTCAATTTTCGATGATGAAAGCACTTGGAGAAGATGAGTGAGTTTTTTGTTTTATTTAATTTTAACATTTATTTACTAAATTACCTTTATAACCTTTAAAATTATTCATAATTTCAATAAGCCAATCTCATAAATTTCCAATATCATAGAAATGGTATAATTACCACCTAAGTACTCTTATATTAAGGTTCTGTAGCCATTAGATACCTCTAGCTATTAGAACTTTACCTTTGCACTTTTTACGATTTAGTCTTTTTTACTTAATTAAACATGCAAACGTCAAAATTTCTTAACAAAATTTTAACACGACCTTAATATAGTTTTGTAAACATTAAAATAATAATAAAATAAATATTCTTATTTCAAATTTGTGGCCCCAAAACTACTATTCTGATTTCATTGAAAACGAGTTGTTACAATGGGAGTCTCCCCCTCTCCCTTTGCTCCACCCCCACAATCTCCCCTTAACTTTGTTTGAAGAGGCATCCTAAATCACCATGTATAATAGTGTCAAATAGGAGGTTCAATAGCCTAACAACTAAGGTTGTTGCAAGATGAAAAACATAATTTTGCTTAGGATTGAGAAAAAAAAGTTATTTTTAATTTAAAACGATAATAAAAATCAATGGAAATTTAGTGATGTAAGAAGTTTAGGCAAACATTGATAAGATATTCTTATAAAGAGTGAGGCTCTGTTTGTTTGATTGAAAATAGTTTTTGGAAAATGATTTCTGGAAAATAAATTACTTTTCTGGAAAAGTTAATATTTTCTGGTGTTTGGATGAATCTGTATAAAATATTTTTTGCTGTTTGGCAGATTTCCTGAAAATATTTCAGGAAAACTGTTTTAAATGAAACAAACATACATTTGAGAATTTATTATTTTTCATTGTTTAATTGAGTTTATTTTACATCTATTAAATTTATATTTTACATTATTTGTACATATCTGCAACAATTTATTTATAAATACATCAAATTAAATATATTAATAATCATAAATTGAAAACAACCAAAAAGAATAGATGTTTCCTAATTGTGTTATAAAAAATAAAAAAAGAAAGATTTAATAATAATAAATTAGCTTCCAAACCACAATTAATATTACAAATTAGTAGTACACTACATGATAACTACAATATTTTCCAAGTGCATAACTAGTATTATACCACATGATAACTGCAATATCGTCCAAGTGCATAACTAATATTACAAATTAGTAGTACATCACATGATAACTACAAATTAATAATATTATCCAAGTACATAATTAGTAGTACACCATATGATATCTACAATATTATCCAAGTGCATAACAAGTATTACACCATATAATTAGTACTACACTACATTAAAGCCTATATATATTCAAACTTGAGAAAATTTTTCAAGCCAAAATTTTCTATGCTTCGTACTATTGACTAAGAAAGCTTTGGCCTCAGATTCACGACTCACAAGATAATCAAACACACTACAAAGGAAGTCGTCATCAAATCCTTTCACCTCCATCAACATTAATTCTTTGTAAAGATGTGGTATCTTATCTGCAGTAAATTGTTCCAATGCATTTGCAATCTTGCCAAGTTGTTCACCTACAAATTTAATTTGTTCATGAATGACACTTTCTTGAACATTTTTTCTTTTACATTTAGATGTGCTAGATGAAGATACATATGTTCTTACCTCAACCTCCTCATTGTTGTAGTCTATAGGCACTGAATCTTGGTTACTATCATCCAAGTCAATGTCAGCAAATGTTCAAGCAAAACTCTCTATTGTCATATCTTTGCCAACAACCAAAGCCATTTCATCATAATGATAAATGCTTTTATTTAAAAATGGTTCATACTTCTTGTGTGCTTGTTGGATATTATACAAAATTAGGATAACAAGTAAAGAATATAATGATGAAATATATTTAACATATATATAAATATATTACAATCAGTACTGCATCATATGTTGATCTATCACATGTGATCATTTTCATGTTGTCATCCCATCCAAAACCACTTTCGGCCCGAATTGTGCATATAATTTGCCATTGATTTTTTACAGTCCTCAAATGATTTTCCATATGCTTAGAATCACATTGAACTTGGAATTTTCAGAAATAGCTGCAAATCAGTTAATAGAAACTTCTTTAAAAGTGTTGGAAGGTTTATTTCCTTTCTGGGCCTCCTCTGCTAGAATTTTGAGAAAAAAATGTTCCATCGGTTTTATCCACATGAATTGCTTGGTTGTCCCTTCTTTGTTGCCCTTACCCATTCTACATTAATAATTATCATTGTCAATCATTTCAATATCCAACAAGCTTAAAACATAATAAATTCAATATCCAACAACTTTAAAACATAATAATTTCAAAATCCAACAAACTAATTTCAATATCAATATCCAACCAACATTAAAAAAATAAAAATTTTAATACTAAAACATACATAACATTGAAACAATAACCCAAAGCCCTAAACCTACCTAATATTTCTAGCCATATAATCAATCCACATAGTTTGTGCAATTTCCTCTCTCTTAGCAGACCATTCTCTTGCTTCTTCTCTTTCTTGTCCCTCCGTAAGAGTTGGTATTATCAAATCAGGCTCAAGCTCATCATATAATCCTTGATTAAGTAAATCACTAGGATCAACTCCCATTATATGATTATGAATGATGCAACAAGCCAAAAATATATCTACTTGAGTTTGAAAATTCTAAAATAGTTCAATATCTAACACACGAAACCATTTCTTTAAAATCTCAAAAACACGTTCAATAGCAAATTGCAATGATGAAAGACAAAGATTAAAGAGTCCCTTTACATTTTCTGGCACCTAATCATGAAACTCTTTTAAATGATATTATACACCACGATATGGGGTAATATATCCATTTCGGATGCCATATCCAATATCAGCAAGATAATATTTACCTACAATTTTACAAAACATAATTATTACTAATAAATTATGAGCTTACTTGAACTATTTGGTATTTAATGTTAATTCTTACCTTCCGGAATTCTTAATCCTCTTGGGCGTGAAAGCACATCACTTAAAATATGAAAATCATGTGCACTACCTTCCCAACCAGCTAGAACATAGGAAAATTTCAAATCAAATGTAATGGCAGCCAATACATTTTGCGTCGTCCCCCATTTACGACTAAAAAATCTTCCTTGAATGCTAAGTGGAACGAATGCACAAACATAAGTTCCATCTAATGCTCCGATTCAATCTTTAAAATAAGGATAAAACCTTGGATTGTTTCTAATGTCACTAGGATTTGACTCATCAAGTAATCTAATAACTAGTTTATACAATTTCAAAATAGCTCTCAATACAACCCTAAAAAAACGGTGAATTGTCTCAATTGATCTATAAGATCTAGATCCAATCACTAGAAACCTTACATTATGACCAATAATATGTAAAAATATAACTACTTGCTCCCTAATATTCACCGATTTTGTTGATTGTAACAAATTGTTCCTACTAAGAATATCACACAAATTAAAAAAGACAACTGACCTCATCTTTATCACATCAATACAATGCTAGTCACCACTATACAAAATACTATTAATATAAATTTCTCTTTCATCATCTCGATTTACATGAGGGTGAGAAGCGATTTCCTTCCTAGTTTTTAAATTTTTAATCTAAAGATCCGTAGTAGCTAAAACTAAAGCCAAGACCCAACAATTGCATTTTGATCTTGATTACGATCGATCTACACAAAATAATGTCACACAAATATTTGATCACTACAAAAAAATGCAAGCTTGCCATAGGATCAAAGGACAAACAAACAAACAGAAGATATACATGAAAAGGATATATATAACATTATATAAGTAATTTAATTTTTAAGTTACATTAAGTAATATATTCCAAAACTAAAATTTAATAATTGATTTTATATGTGGTAGTAGAAAGATATTTTTCATTTGTGAAAGAGAAATAGAATGAGATAACAGATGCAAAATATTCCTATTATATTTCATTGAAAGTGACCCATATTACTCTCCACTTCGTATCTATGGCCACTATTGGACGAATTGGGACACAAATAAAATCTACCTCCATTAGTTTTAGAAATTGATTTTCTTAGCATTTATCAAGGTAGCTTTTTTATTAAAATTTCCTCAAAAATAAGAGAAGGACACCATAGATTAGAGGTGTGCATGGGCCGGGCTACTCGGCCCAGCCCGAAGGCTCGCCCGAAATGTGGGAGGGTTTGGGCAAAAATATAGGCCCAAAAAATAGGCTTGGACAAAAAAATAAGACCTGTTTAAAAAATGGGCCGGGCCTTGGGTAAGGTATTTTTAGCCCGGGCCTGGCCCGGCCCGGCCTGAATTCACTAAAGGACAAAAAAAATTTGCATATTTTTTTTATTTTTGAATGTTATTTTCTTGTTGTTTTCTCCATATTTTGATACCATTTTACTATTATGTTGCTATTATTTTGTTGTTCTTGTTTAGATATTGTATAAAATTTATTTTATTGTTAATTTTCTTATTATTTTAAAGGCATTTGTTAATTTTTTATTATTTTAAAAGCATTTGCTTTTTAAGTTGCATTTATCTTAGTGTTATTTAAGTCTACATATTTTTCAAAATTTATTTTCAATTTTTGAATATTTATTTTGATATTTTTAGTATTTTGATGTATTATATATATTAAAATAATAAAAATTAATCTGGTAATTTGGGCAGGGCCCGGTTTTAGTATTTTTATTCGGGTCAGGCTAGGACAAAATTTTAGGCCCATTTTTTGGGTTCGGCCCGGCCCGAGCCCAATAAATAAGGACGATTTTTTAGTTGAGCCCGACTCGAATCCGGCCCAGCCCAGCCCATGAACACCTCTACCATAGATTTTTTTGTCAAAATCATATATCCTTGAAAATATTCATTACGAGTCTCATTTGAATTTGATTGAAAATAAAAATTGAGCCTGTTGTTCCATTGACTCTTAACATTTTATGAAATAAGTTCTTACCATATGACAAGCAACTCCATCATCTATGATCTACCATATATATTAATAAGAAAGAACTGATTTTAGATTAAGAAACATGTTTCATCTTGTAGAAGAAACAAATTATTTGAAGCAAGAGTAGCAGTAATTAGACGACATGCAAATCTATTCAAATAATTTAATGTTGTCCTAACTCCTAGCTAGCCTCAAAGAGCCAATAGGTATAAAGAAGTATTTTTTTTCTCAATTCCATGATGACTATTGGTACTAAAATCATATCCATGCCATTGTTAAAATTGCACTAAGGATTGACAGATTCGTGTTCAAGAAGATCAAAACATTTAATGGCTACTGAAGGAAAAAGCTACATGGAGATAATTAGAAGTAGATTAATATAATACTAGGCTTAAACATAATAATTAGAAATAGATTAACATAATACTAGGCTTAAACATACACTTTCCATTTACTCAATGAATAAGAAAATATAATGTTGCCCTTGTAATCTTTGGTATATAGACATTATCGACAAGACACATTTGCAAAATGAAGAAATGGTTTACTGAAAAAGCTTATGAACTTTGTGTTTTGATTTCATTTTATCAAGTTTCCAAGAACCCTAAAATAGATGGTGTGCTTTTGTAGGATGCAGTCAATGAGTCCCCTTAAATTCTTAAATCCAAAGATATATGTTTAAATACAAATTCTATGAGATTAATCTCTTTTCCAATAGTTATGCATTACAAATCTGCCATTAGAAGAGAACTAGCATAATAGGTTTGTAATGACCCGAATTTTACCGTTACCGAAAAAGTGTATTTTCGAGTCTCCGTTTCTGAAAAATGGATTCGTAAATATTTATTAAAAATATTTACGAAGTTAATCAAGTGGTTAATTAGAGTTTAATTAAGTGAATTAGCTTAAATTAAGGATAATTGGATAAAAGGATTAAATTGAATGAAGTGTGAATAAGTCAGAATCTGCCCATGGCCTAGCCCCGCGGCCATGTCCCAGGCCACACAGGCGTGTGCCCCTATCTTTAAGGAAAAATTTCTAAAGTTGCCAGTTTATTTTCGAATCACTTCTAAAACATATATTGGGCGACGTAGACCCATATTAGAGACTTTAAGATGAAATTTGAAAGGTTTTGATTTGTAATGAAAATTTATGACTCGATTTTGTATAAGTTCTAGTGTATAAGTCCAGTAATGCCTCGTAACCCTATTTTGGTGACGATTTGGGGTTAGAAAGTGTTACATTTAGTAGTATCAGAGCTAACTGGGTTTAGCCGATTCTAAGATTAAGTCTAGTACAGAAAGGAGTCTAGAGGTACATGCCATAATTAAGTCAAAATTGAGTCGGGATCGGATGCTGATATATTTGTTTGGTATTGTTTTATAATGAAAATGTTAGATGAATATATCGACGGTATTGATTATAAAATGTATACTGGAGACGAATAGTCTCGTGAATTAGATGAAAATTGAATCGACAACATTGGGTATTAACTCAATGGGTAATTAATTACTGAATGATGACTGATGAAATAATAGAGAAAAAAATGATACATAATTATTTAGAAATGTAACTGATGCTTTTTAGTGAGTAGAAAGAAATTATATCTGCTACGACATCTATCCCTCCTGTTTCTCAATCGGTTCCCGAAGTGCTTCAAAGTACAGAGTTTGTCTGAACGGGTAAGTTATCTGTTGCTAATGCTCCGTAAATATGGTGTGGAAGAATTGAGAATTATAGCTAAACATGATCTTGAAAGAACTAGAATCTGGTTAAAGAATGTTATCAGAATTGTAATTGAATTATTCTGTTCACCGATTAAATGTTAGAAAGGTATGATACTTCTGTTAAAAGATTCAGCTTGCCAGCGGTGGGAAATATTTCCTTATGTTGTGATTAAGAAAAGGTTATTTGGAAACTTTCTGAAATGAGTTCTAATAGAAATGTATATATACATTAGTCACAGATTTCTTGATCAAAGATGTAAAGAATTTTTTTGAAGCTTAAATAGAGTCATGTGATTGAATAAATATATCAGAGAGTGTATTCCGATAGAAAATGTATGGTACAAATTGTTAAAGATGTTTTAAATGAAGATATAAAGTTGAAGAACGTAGAATAAAGAGTAGAGTATGTGTTGGATATGATTCTTTTGATAATTATCTTAATGATTGCTTGGAGAAGTTGAAAAAGATATTATTCAGAGTTCAAGATCGAGTAACGTAGTTATCAGAGGTTGGTCACCCTGTAATCTCAGAAATACGAGTGAAAGTCGAAGTGTGACAAAGGACTTTACTGTAAAATCTGGAGAATGAACATCAGGCAGGGTATATGTTAATTGTATATAAGAAGATTTATCTCTACTGGATGTCATTACAAGTACTTTCTTCTTTATCGACACTAATATGATTATTTTAAATTGATCTTGGTTTGACTATTCCTATGATTACATGGATTCAGTATCTATTAAAGATTTGTCTGTTGAGTTTGCTGAAATTTTTGGGTTGAAGCATTAAATTTTTCGGATTAGTATTTATGGGCTGATAAGATCTGCAGGAACTGTTTGATAATGATACTACTGTTTTCTGATCGATTTGATGTTATTACTGTTTGATGTGATTTCAAGAATGGAATGGTTAATTCTGCATGATATGGCGGTAAATCGTAAGCAAAAGTATATTATACTGCAAGGTTAGAATGATGAAATGTTTTGTTGAATCAGAAAAGATTGAACTAATTGTTTATTGTGATATTGAACATGCCAATATAGACATATGCTGAAAAGGGGTCATGGTATTTATCTTGCTTATGTATTGAATATTAAAATATTCAAGTTAAGGTTTGAATCAGTGGCAATAGTGCGAGCAAATTCTGATGTGTTTCCAGAAGAATTGCCCGAACTACTATTGATTGAAGAAGTTGAAGGTGCTATAGATTTTGTGACTGAGATGATAGTGAAAAAAATATATTTGAAATCAGAGGTTTTCTAAAACTAGTCAGTTATTACCAGAAATTTAAAAAAAGAAAAAGAAGAGAGATTCTTGGATAAAATGGTTATTACAGAAATATGTAGAATTGGAATGATTTGATAGAAGTTAGCAAGGTTCTGATTAGTTAAAAGCTCAGCTAACTGAAGCACTAGTTCTGGTTTAGTCTGAAATCCAGTGAAGAAACTTGTGATTTGCAGGGATAGCAGTGTTTTGATACAAGAAAGAAAACTAATGAATTATGTTTTGGGAAGTTAGAATTACATGAGAAGAATTATTTGACACATGATTCGGAAGTAGTGGCTATTGTCCTTGCACTAAAGGATCATGATTCGATAATTGAAAGTTTTGCTTTGTGTTATGAGCTATGAACATCCGACTGTTATTACCTAATGATGGTTCAAGTGCAGTTGAGATAAAAGTTAAACTGACTTCTCTACAGCAGGTCTGCAAAGCTCAAAAATGTGATAATGAGTTATCGATTAAATGGGTATAATGCACAAATGACAAATGATTAAAAATTTCCGATTGGGTTTGATGATTGTCTGCTATTTGGATATAAAAGTTGTACTGAAGAATTCAGAAGCTTATACAGAAGATTTTGCATGAAGTTTATCGTGGTAACATGTCTATGCATTCTGGAAGAATCAAGTTGTACTGTGATTCGAAGCAGATGTGCTAATGACTTGGAATGAAAAGTGACATTTTAGACATATATATATGAGTGTTTATATGTCAGCAAGATAAAACTGAATATCAGATACTGATACCTTCAGAACTGTTACAACCAGTGATAATATCAGAATGGAAATAGGATAGAATTTATATGGATTTGAATTGGAATCATCTCTATCTATGAAAAAGAAAGATGATATTTGAATATGGCGAAGTTTGCATATTTTATTTAAACATGAATAAGTTTCTTTCTTAAAAATTGTTTTAAATATGGGTTTCTGATATCGTCAGATCTATGGTATGGCGAAGTTTGCATATTTTATTAAACATGAATAAGTTTCTTTCTTAAAAATTGTTTTAAATATGGGTTTCTGATATCGTCAGATCTATGGTATGGTAGTTTCTATTATTTCTGATCGAGATACATGGTTTATATTCTGATTTTAGAATGAATACAAGAAGTTCTGGATACACGATAATAATTTTCAGCACTGTATAAAGCTTTGTATGATTGTGAATGTATAACTGCACAGTATTTGATTGAATGTAGAGAGAAAAAAAATATGAAGAGTGTTTCGATTCGTGAAACCGAGGAAAAGTGAAAGTGATTCGAGATAATTTAAAAGTAGTATTTGACTGTCAGAAATTCTATATGGAAACTGAATGGAAGAAAAATGATTGGGTTAAAATTAATTCAGGAAACAGAGGACATTGTCAAGAAAATTTGAGGTAGAATGAAAGCAGCTTTTGATAGACATAAATCATATGTGAATTTGAAATGTCGAGATATCAAGTATTCTGCTAATGATAAGGTATTTTTTAAAGTTTCACACTGGAAGAAAATATTGAAATTTGATGAAAAAGAGAAATTAAGTACTTGTTCTATTGGACTATGTGAAATTATAGAAAAAGTTAGATCGGTGATATATAGTTTGGTTTTGCCTCCGAAGTTACAGGAAAGTTATGATGTTTTTCATGTTTAGATGTTTGGAAGTTTTAGATCAGATCTCTTACATGTTATCTCGACAAATGATATTGAAATTTGAACTGATTTGTTGTATGGAAAAGAAGAACCGATTGAGAGATTAGCTAGAAAAGTGAAGTCATAATATTGAGGAAGCAATATGGGAACCGAAAGAAACAGTGAGATCTCTGTAACTCCACCTCTTTTAGGCAAATTTCAAGGACGAAATTTATTAAGGGAGGAGAATTGTAATGACCTGAATTTTACCATTACCGAAAAAGTGTATTTTTGGGTCTCCGTTTCTGAAAAATGGATTCGTAAATATTTATTAAAAATATTTACGAAGTTAATCGAGTGGTTAATTAGAGTTTAATTAAGTGAATTAGCTTAAATTAAGGATAATTGGATAAAAGGATTAAATTGAATGAAGTGTGAATAAGTCAGAATTTGCCCATGGCCTGGCCTCACGGCCATGTCCCAGGCCACACGGCCATATCCCAGGCCACACGGGTGTGTACCCCTATCTTCAAGGAAAAATTTCTAAAGTTGTCAGTTTAGTTCCGAATCACTTCTAAAACATATATTGGGCCCCGTAGGCCCATATTAGAGACTTTAAGATGAAATTTAAAAGGTTTTGATTTGTAATGAAAATTTATGACTCGATTTTGTATAAATTCTAGTGTTTAAGTCCAGTAATGCCTCGTAACCCTATTTTGGTGACGATTTAGGGTTAGGGGGTGTTACAAGGTAAGACCCCCGACCCAAATCTTGGATACTGATAGATGTAGCAAACTTAAGACCCAAATCTATTCATAAGAGGCATTTTGCTAGATACCTTTACAGCAAATTAACAAGATCCTTCAATATAAAACATATAGGAGAAAAAACAACATAGAAATGAAACAATAGTTAAAGCTTCTAATTTTTTTTTTAAATCTTAAGACTTTTTCATTCAAAACAAGATCTCAATCATCCGAATTCGACCCAAGAAAAATAGAACAATAGAGAGAAAAAAGGAGGAGAGGTACAACCAAGAATAGATCTCGATCATTCAATACAATAGAAAGAGAAAAGGAGAACATAACCTGTTGATAATAAGCATACCCAAGAAGAATAAGCACACCCAAGATGAGGAGGAGAGGCTAACGTTGATGGACGAAGAGGAAAGGAGAATGACTACTTTGTGATGAGGGTGAAGGAATGGAAAATGTCTTACAGAAACAATATCTGTAAGACATTTTACATAAAAAATGGGACATTTTCCCGTGTTTTTGAAAATGAATTCCTTTGGCCAGAACATGGCAAAAGAAGGAAAATATTTCTTGGAAAATCAATTACTGGCAAGCAAACGGAGCCTGAATTCATCATCTTTGCTTGGTTTATGATTGCACAATAAAACCCCAAAAACAAAGAAAAATTCATGGTTTAGTACGATCTCAAATCACATATGCTTATACACCCAAAACTATGATTCATTCCAGCATTTAACTACTAAACTCTAGTACAAAGAGGGCATCAATATAAGTTATTAATATAATTATTAACATGGGAGGGAGAGAGTGATGGTCGGGGAGATTTTAAAATTAGGATTGAAACAACTATATTTGTAAATTTCGAAGATTAATTTTTAAAAAAATTATAATTAAATCAATATAATATGTGAAAGTTGAAGGTTAAATTTATTATTATATCAATTTTTTTAACTATCACATTAGCTTGTTGTTTGTGATTTTAATGATAGTGACCCAAATACTTCAAAACCTAGCTATATATTAGATATGTTAGATCCATTTAATGTTTTATGTTTGAGGTTTGTGCCTGCCCCTCCCAATATTGTTGTCTCCAATGTTCGAACATACGTTCTTCCATTGGGAATGCAATATATTTTATCATTGCACCTAACCACTTGTTAGTAGATATATTAGATTTAGTAAAGAGTGTACTTTTTACTTTATGGTTGGTCTTGTTATAGATAAAAATTGTTATACAAAGAAAAAATAAAAACATAAAAACCAATTATGCAACGAATTTAGTTGTTATAATAAAATGTTGTTATAAAACATGATTGTTATAAAGAGTCTTGACTATAATTTTAATAATTTCATAAATATCAAATAACTTGAAATGTTAATAATAGTTGCTTTTCTACTTTCATGGTACTATGATATCGCATTTAAATCTAAGTAAATATTTTACTACTAATTTTAATATTAGTACAATAATATCCAGAGGGAAATCTAGGGGGCTGGCAAGCCCTAGCCCCCATAAAATGGAAAATTACTATTTAAGCCCTTTAAAAATTTTTAAAATTTTAAATTAGTAAAGGTAAAATTGTATTTCCCCTCCTAAAATTATAAAAATTCAATTTAATCCTTTAAAAGTTGTAAATATATAGACTATAAAAAATTAAAATTTCATTCGCCCCCTAAAATATTCTGACTTCGCCCATGATAATATCCAATATAACTATTATTTTTAGTCTCTCATCTAAACCAACTCAACACTCATCCAAATGTAATTTCAAAGAGTTTTACATATCTTTCTCTTTCTACCTCCTTTTTTTGTCTACTTTCATTGAATGGGCGTTACACATAAATTTTTTAATGTTTTAAAATAGATATTAATTTTGCACTAAAAAAGGAAAACGAAAAAAAAGTAAGAAATTCAGTCTAAAATTGAAAAAAATCTAACCTTTAATTGGAAAAAGTTAAAATGGAAGAGAGAAAATAAAGAAAAACAAGCTGAGGAATTGTTTTTCTTACATTAGGTAATTTTATTTTGATGGAAAAAATGAGATAAATGCTTATGTGATATAAAAAAATAGAAAATATGATATCATTTAATTAGTTAGCCCTATAATTTAGATGGTGAAAAGGCTTATGTATGTAATAATTTATTTACATTATTCGAATACGAAATAGAAGCATTTATATCAATTTTATAAATGGTTGAAAATGAATTTTAGGGTTCATAACTTGATGGCTAAAATTTTAAGGTGGAAAATGGGCAAATGTATCATGATGAAATTGTGTGTTTTGTCAACGCTCACGTTTAAGGTAAGTTTCCCAGAAAATTCGTCACAAACCCCTAAAGCCGCAATGCCTTTTTCCATAAAACAAATTTTTATTAATTTTAAAAATGTAATTATTAAAATTAGGTAAAATTTTGATTAAATTTAGTTTTCACCAATCATTAATATTATTATTGAATTAGATTATTTTAAGTTGATATATTGTATACATAAATAATTATATTAATCAAATATAAAAATAAATGTATCTTTTTATTTATTTATATTTGTACAATTAAATTAAAATCAAAATTATATATATATATATATATTTATAAACCCCAATTCAAGTTTAATAGGTATAACCAAACCAAAATTCATATGTCAGATTTTACATTAATCCGAAATTCATGTATAAATTTAATATTTATCCTATTTTTAAATGAATCATTTTAATAAATCGATTCAAGGTTAATAAATTTTTATTTAGAAAAATTAAACTGCAATTTAATTCGAATACTTTTAGTATAAAATTGACTAAAATTATTAGGATTTGAATTCTAAATTAAATGTTATTCTTTAATTAATAACTTTATTATAAGAGATATTATTTTTCAAAATAAAATGAATTGAATATATTTAAGCTAAGTTCGGAAAAAAGGCTTAAACTGATGAAATTAATTCTTCGGAAAAAGAACTTAAACTGATGAAATTAATTCAAAATAGTTTAATTATCTATTATATTTTGATTTTAAAAAATTAGAGATATTTTAAATTTTAATAAACAATCTTTTTCAGTTCTTTAGAAGATGAAAATATTAAAAGAAGTGAAAATTCTAAAATAATTTTACAAAATGAAAATATGTAAACTTTAAAAATAATTTTCATTATTCCGATAAAATGCTCTGTAAAAATAAAAATAATTGAACAAGTAAATATATTTTTCCAATAATCTTTTAAATATAAATCTGATGCTTTAGTTTAAATATTTTTAATTTTATTTTTCATATAATAAAACTCAACATTTTTATATCAAAATTTCCAAAAGGTGAGTAATTATCAGTTTTCTTCCTCTCGGCGTACCAAACAAGATTCTTATCATTTTAATTTTTAATTATTTCTTCCCTCAAAATTATCTTCCATTCTTTATTTATTAAATTTGACAAAACGAATTTCCCTGTTTCGGATTTAACAGTTTTTTGGTTCAAAATCGAAAGCGTTCTCCACGATTTATCGAAAACCCTAAGGTCCCAGTTTCGTCAATGCTCTCGCTGTTTATTTCTCCCAATAAATCCATCGCCTCTTTTTCCCTTTAAATCTCCCGTCCTTTCTATCTGTTTCCTTCTCGATCACTTCGATTAAGGTAGGTTCGGTGTCGTTGCATTTTTAGTAATTTGATCTTTTAATTCTTTTTCGCACTTTCTTAATTTTTTTTATCGTAGTTATATCCTGGATATGCTTATATTTTATGACTTCTCTTCAATTTTGTGTTATGCTGACTGGAATTAGGGTTTATCTTTCGTGGATTTCGTTTGTGAATTTAGTGAACTTATGCATGCTAGGTTATTTGAATTCGCTTGTTTTGTTTCTATTTTTAGTTCAGTTAATCTTTATGACCTCAGCTATGTTTCTGTGTTTCGAGCTTTCAAAATTTTAACTATTACTTAACTTCTCAATCGCCGTGTTTATTAGATTATGTGCTTGAATGTTGCGGTCTGCTTCATTGAGGATTTTATTGGGGACAAGGTTTTAATTCTTAGGCGCTTGCTCAAAAAGCTATGTTGTGTTAACGGTTGTCGGCTATGTTTCTTATCTTAAAACGCTAAATAAATGTTGCTTAACTGGAAGAGCTATTAATAATTTTGTAAATTAGGATTGTAACATTCTCAAGCTATATTTCAATATTTTCATTTTCATAAGCTTAAGAAAGTGGGCGTTGTATGTTCATGAAAGTTTGATGTGAGATTATTGCATATTTTCTGAAGCAGTTGTTGAAATACTGTGAATCCCAGATATGTTATGCATTTGTGTATGCAGGAAGGAAAAGTAAAATGAGAGGGAAAGAAGCCAGGAAGAACCTGCTGAGAAGATGCAACTCAAAAGGGAAATTTGAGAATGTTGTTTTCATTGATGTTGATGGTGATAGATTTGAGAATGTCGTCATCATCGATGCTCCTGAGTCTGTGGAGGAAAATTTACAAGGTTCTAGTGGATCAAAGGGAGGCAAGCATTTCTTTTCTCCCAGTGTAATCAGCATCGATGATGATGAAACTGATAAAATAGATGATCCCGAAATTTGTGTTGAACCTGCTGGTGACTTGGACAGTGATGCCTCTTCAAGAAAAAGTTGTCCTGCACCTAACTTCATGAAGAAATCTACAGGATTAGACGATGACGATGACTGCTCGTTCATCAGGGAAAAGAAACCTGCATTCAAACTATCAAAGTGCAAGAAAACATATGCTGGGAAGACTCCTTGTGGAAAACGTTTTGGTTTAAGTCCTGACTCTGAGGATAGCTCATCTGAAAGTGATTGTTCTGATTGTGAAGTTATTGAAGGTTCTATCGGAAAACTTAAAGAACAGTGGGAGAAAGCTTTCCAGAGAAAACGATATAATGTTAGAAACGGTCAATCTGGTTCAGAGGATCAGACGAGTGCCTCAGTATCACGTAATGGTACTCCTGGAGTTGGAGAAAATAGGAGTCAGCAATATGCTGGAACCTCTGCATTCCAGAGTTCAAGTGATTCAAATATTCAGAAACAAAAGTCTCCTGCCTTTGAGACTAATAGTGATAGTTACTTTGATGATACTTGTCTCGATAGGACAGAAAGGCCTTCTGTAGGATCTGAGAAGAAAGTTGGTCATGAAAACTTTTCACAGTCAAAATATAGGCCAACTGCTGAAGCTCAGTTTTCTCATATTGAGGCTGATGTTATATTTGGAAGAGAAAGATTTATGGAAGTTCCTCTTTCAAGGGATAGAAATCAAGAGTTTTCTCGGGCACCCTCAAAATTTGACCCATACCAAAGTGATTTCCAACATGAAAATACAGTTGCGAATGAAAAGGAGAAGCTACAATCCAAAGAACCATTGATGTCAAGTCCTAAATCATCGGAAGACAAACAGGTTGAAAATGATATGAATCCTGTTGACGTTGAAGTTGGAGCTCTTTTTGATGAATCCACTTCTGTTAGGACTCCATTAGATGGAATTCCAGTAACCAGTAGTAAGATTTATTTTGATGGGGACAGTTCTCAGAATGACGAAACTCGAATTCAGCAATCTTTTTCAATAGCCGAGCAATCAAAAATTAATTCTATGCCCAGCAGTGAAAAATGTGATGAAAGTGATGCATTACATGTTCAAGTAGTTGATGCCATAGTTTCTTGTGAAAAGGATATGATTATTGACCGAGAAAAGCTCAAACAGACAGATCAATACAAGCGAGCTGTGGAGGAAGAATGGGCATCTAGGCAGCGAGAGTTAAAAATTCAGGTTTGGCACTTAAACTTTTAGTTCTCTCTTTTGGCTGTTCTCTCAGTTTATTGCTAGGATTTTAGGGAACAAATAATTAATCATTTTAAAACTTGCTTGAAGATGAGGTAATCTGCATTCTACCACTAGTCTTTTATATGGTGGTCTGATCTTTTAGTTGTCAAAAACTGTGTCGATGCAATCGCGTCTTCCTCATCAACTCTTTAACTTCAAAAGCAGTTGCCTTTGTGGTCTTTTTGTCATCCACTGTACCGTTAACTCAGGTTAATTTGTATACATTTTAGTTGTGTTGTGTGTTATCCACAATTAATTTGTTAAAACAAATTTGTCTCTTTTCTGGATAGCTAATATCGGTCTTATTAACAGTTTTATATTTGGTTATTTTGTGTTATTTTAGCGTTTAAACTTGATGAAGTTGGACTACAAATTAGTTCTGCCAATGGCTTGGTCAACTTAAACCTAGGTCTGAAAACATTGATTTGGAAGGTGTTTCTTTTTACATGGAATTATTTTTTATGTTACATAAAATGTAATTCTTTTTTTTTTTTTGGTGAATATTTTTTTGCAGTAAATGGAATATTTGATTGAACTTGTTGCTTCACATGTATCGAACTTCTTTTGCAGGCTGAAGAGGCTCAAAGATTGCGAAAAAGGAAAAAAGCTGAAAGTATGCGTGTATTGGATATGGAGAGACGGCAAAAGCAACGTCTGGATGAAATGAGAGAGACACAAAAGAAGGTAGAGATATCTATCTATAATTTTTCTTATCCCCATTTTACATATTGCTTGTACTTACTTTTTGGCTTTATATTTGATTAGTTATGTCTTAATCTGTTAAATGGTTTCTACTTTAGGATGAGGAAAATATGAACCTAAAGGAACAACTAAGAATGGAAGTAAGGAAGGAGCTTAGTAAATTGGAAATTTCATGCATCGATATGGCCTCATTGCTTCGTAGCTTGGGAATCCCTGTTGGTGGTGGTTCTTATCCCTTGTCCAATGAGGTGAGTGAAATCGGAATAAGTATAATTATTTTGAGTGAATCCTCAGAAGGGTTCGATTGATTCGGATACCTTTTTTTCTCAGTATCCAATGTTATCAAATTAGGTTCTCTGCCCCTATCTTGTTACATCAGTTAAAATAACGAACACGCTGTTGTTTTATTAACTTCTGGTTATGGTTCCTGCTCTGTGTGGCTGTGAGGAGATTCTTCTATGGCTATCTTAAAAATTTAGGTTGTTCACTGACAGATTGATGGCCTTTCACAGATTCATGCAGCTTATAAAAGAGCCTTGCTAAGATTTCATCCTGACCGAGCATCTCAAACTGATATTCGCCAGCAGGTTGAGGCGGAGGAAAAGTTTAAGCTTATTTCTCGCATGAAGGAGAAACTTTTAGCGACTTCATGTCACTGAATGCTAACACAGGTTCAAAAATTGATCCTACAATGCAATTTTTGTTGTTTCATATGCAGCTAGGATTTCACATTTTTGTGTTATTGCATATATTAGAAATTTTTTGCCAGTTCTTATCAGGTGGACTGGTCAAAATTGTAAAGCAGATGTAAATACTTGCAAAGGTATCATAGCTATACGTCTGGACCATCTGGGTATATTTTATCCCGCACTTTGGGATTGTAGTTCTCTCTGATTAATTGTTTCCCAACTGTGTCGTGCATAATATTTGGGTTTTAGGAGGATTGTGAACTTGACTGCTGTGTTTAATCTATACTATAATGTAGAACAGGTTGCCTCAAAAGCTGTTGCTGTATTCCCTAGACTTTGCATTACGGGGAGATCATTGTGTAAGCTTCCACTGCTCGACCATTTATCCTAGATTAACTTGTGGTAGTTTCATATCATATGCATCTTTTCATTTTAAAAGGATACGGCATCTCCTACAGCATGAGTTAAGAGTACTTGCTTGTATATAATTAGTGCAAACCTGCTAGAGATGTTTCAGTTTTGTTACATTTGTTTTTATTTTGTTTGGAGTTGAGTGGAAGGTGTCATTTATCATTGAGGTAAGAAGAAACTTTTCAACCAGACCAAAAGTAATGGTATTCAAGGAGCTTCTTTTTAGACTGAGATTTTCACTCAAACCAAGCGTTTTGCTTTTGGTTGAAATTATTTTATTGTTTTCATTAAAGAATTTAAAATATCATGTTTAAAATGGATATTTTATTTTTTAAACTATTTTTCTGATGGTGTTAAATTTCTCAAAAGTAATTTTTATAAAAAAAATAAAATTTAAAAGCACTTTTTAGTGTTACACATTCATTTTTTTTTTCCTAATTTTTATTTTTTATTTTGAGTGGAGAATTGGAATCCTTACTCATATTGCAATATGCGTTAATATAAGAGTTGGAGCAACATAGATTTGTTTGACCATGAGCGGTTCAGTAGTAAGCCATTATTTAAGTCTGCTTTGGTATCATTTTTGTTTTCTGAAAAAGGGACCAAGAATCAAACTTGGGAGTGGTTTTAATCTCTGCCATTTCACCTGATATTTTGTTAACATATTATTTAACTATTCTTTTGGTAAATTTTGTAAGCCTATACGACTTCGACGGATTGGTGAGTGGGATGTATATTGGGTCCAATGGTGTGGGAATATTCAATCTTTCTTTGCTTAGGTAAAGTGAATGCTCCATGTTTAAGGAACAAAGGACCCTTCAATTAGCATACTTATCCATAGATGGGCATAAATCATAAATCTTTATAAAAGGCTCTAAGGGTCATAGGAAAGATAGAGAAGACAATTGCTTTGGAATCTATTGCCTTTATGTCTTTGATGTTTAAGCAATGCATGATCAAATGGGTAACTGTTCCAATAAAAGACTGGCCATCATTGAATGTGTTTACGGTATTTAATTAATACATGAATTGAATTACTATTAATAGAATTAATTGAAACTGTAAAAGTTTTAATCGTAATTGAATCGAAATTGCTTCAAAAATTTTAATTGATTAAAATTAATTTAATTAGGTTAGGTAATTAATTAAATTAATCGAAAATTTTATATGTTTTCTTTTGTTCAAATAAATTTGAAACATGAAAAGATGATTCTATTGTTGATATTCTATTGTTGATTTTCTTTTGTTTTAATTTAAAAAAAACAAATGGCACAATAATAATATTAATTTAAAATCATCATAATAAATATTACATTAAAAATAGGGCAAATTATACTAATGCTTATTCTAAAATAAGGTTTGTCATATTTTAATTATTTTAAATTTTTTTGTCAATTTAATCACTCTAGTTAAAATAGTTTTACAAATTATTAGTTAATAACTACTATCTTTTAAATATTATATGATATTTCTTCTTTTTCTCTCTCTTGTTGACTACCACTATTGACTAAAATAAATAAAATAAAATAAAATGGATATTATACTCTACTATGTTCCCCCCGGTACCATTGCTGCCATTGTTTCTCCTGCTGATCTCCTCATTCCTCGCCATCAAAATTGTCGCTTGAAAGTTGATCAACAATTTCGATTACCCGCCGGTAAAGGGCTCCGTTTACAATCAGCTTTTATATCTAAACTATGTCTACGATTACTAAGCGGAAATAGCTAAAGAACAACCAACTTACAGGCTACTGGCTTTAGAACTGTTGAAGTTGGCCTACATGCAGGATAAGAAGCAGAAGATCAAGCTGGAAGATCAAGCTGTTGGAATATCTCCGGATGAAGTACGTGCAGCTGTAAAGAAAAAGATCAAACTGCTGTATTATTACCGGATAAAGTATGCATACAACACATGAAGCAGCCAATGAGCTGACTATGTAGCACAAGTTATGCAGATGAAGTATAGAGAAGCAGATCAAGCCATACCTTCAGTATATGAAGTATGCATGCAGATGCTGAAGCACATTATTGCTATCATATTTCATTCTGTTTAGTTACCTTAAATATTGTTTTGTAATTTAGTTTGATTTAAACTAAATAGGTGACACATTTTGATGTAATTAGGTGCTGATAAATTGATAAATCAGCTTGTCAAAGTGTACAAGTAAAGTTTTACAAGTTTCAATGTTACTTATTGGTAGTAGGTAGTTGTTTAGGTGAAAGTTGTTTATGTTGACCAGTTGTAATACTGGTATATGTATTAGCTTTAAGCCTTCATTCAAGTAAATGAAAATTCATTAGAATTTCATCCAAAATACTCTCTCTTTCTTTGCTTTTATTTTGTTTTTCAAGCTCAAAACCTCCTAACTTGAATTTCAAGTTCTCTTCATTCTTTTTCCGAATTTATTACGTTCTTGCTTAAGTTCCAGACTAAGCTTCATACTTCCTCCGGATAAAGTGTCCCAAAACCCCAACAATTGGTATCTAGAGCTGAATTCTTAGTAGACCTGCCATATTTCAATCCTTAGCACCATGTCTTCATCAGAATTCTCACCAGTGCCACCACCAGTGTTCAATGGAGAAGGCTACCACATATGGGTAGTAAAAATAAAGACCTACCTACAAGCATTTGATTTGTGGGAGGTTGTTAACTCAGATGTTGAACCAGCACCTCTTAGAGCCAACCCAACAGTGGCTCAGATCAGACAACATTCAGATGAAAGAACCAAAAGGCACAAAGCCATGTCTTGCATCCAAAATAGTGTGTCTGATGTGATTTTCACAAGAATCATGGCTTGTGAGTCACCAAAGCAGACATGGGATAAGCTGAAGGAGGAGTTCCAAGGGACTGAAAGAACAATGCAGTAACAACTATTGAATTTGAGAAGGGATTTTGAAAACTTGAAGATGAAGGAGGAAGAAACAGTAAAGCAATACTCAGACAGAATCATGGCTGTAGTAAACAGCATAAGGCAACTTGGAAAACAATTTAGTGATGCAAGAATTGTGGAGAAGGTGATCTCAACCTTGCCTGAAAGGTATGAGGCAAAGGTATCATCCTTGAAGACTCAAGAGATTTAACTAGCATCTCATTAATAAAGCTGATCAATGCCCTTTATGCTCAAGAGCAAAGGAGAGCTAGTAGAAAGGAGGAGCATCAAGAAGGTTCCTTCCAAGTCAAAAATAGACCAGTCTCAAGCTCCTCTGCATACAAAGGAAAGGAAACCTGTTCAAGCAAGCCTAGATTAGATGGTGAAAGAAGATATCCACCCTGCTTGCACTGCAAAAGGGTATGTCATCCGGGTGAAGTATGTTGGTTCAGGCCTGATGTGCAGTACAACTTCTGCGACAAGATGGGCCATGCTGAAAAAGTCTGCAGAATCAAAAGCAGATAGAGACCAAATCAAACTCAACAGCCAAGAGCTGAAGCTCAAGTGGCAGAAGAAGAAAGTGATCAAGAAGAACGAGTCTTTGTTGTCTCTTGCTCATCTACCAAAAGAAAAGCCACAGAAGGATGGCTAATTGACAGTGGTTGCACAAAGTACATGAATTTTAATGCCACTATCTTCAAGACAATTGACAGAAGCTTCAAAACAAGGGTGAAGTTTGGAAATGGACACTTCATCAAAGCTGAAGGCAAAGGAGATGTGCTGATAAACACTCCTACAGGTACCAAACTTGTTACAAATGTCTTGTTGGTGCCTGAAACTGATAGAAATTTGCTTAGCATTGCTCAACTGCTTCAAAAAGGATATTCAATAGTATTCAAAGGTAAAGAATGCCTAATTAGTGATTCAAATGGATCCAAGCTTATGTCAGTGACCATGGTTGAAAAAAGTTTTATTGTGAACATGCCACAAAGGTAATCTCCTTAAGGGACGCATCAGGTTAGACCATCGAGTTCAGATTCAGAACCTTTACATCACCGACCCATTATTAATCTTAGTACTCCTAAGCTTAGAGATCATCGTTCACCAAGAGGTGCTACACAATCTGATCCATTGAACCAAAAGAAGCTTGGCACTCGTATTGCAGATTTAGAATCTCAACTGAAGCAAGCACAAGAAGAACTGAAGAATCTCAAAGACCGGTTGGCTTCAGCAGAAGCTGCAAAGAAAGAAGCGCAACAAGAGCTGGAAAATAAGACTAAGAAGCCTAAAGCTCGGGAAACTGTTGAAGTTAACAAGAAGGTTTCTCCGAAAAGAACTCGAGATTCTAAGAAATCTGATTGTAGCATCAAAGATGAAGTCTCTGAAAATTTTGTTACAGATCAAACTGAAGCTGATCAAAATGGTCCTAAAATGGACATTGATGATAAACCAGTCATAGGCACTAGACCATTGGCTGAGATTTATGAAAGAGCTGAAGTAGTTGCTGTTAAACCATGTTGTTTTGAAGAAGCTGAAACTCAACAAGGATGGAAGCAGGCCATGCTCGATGAGATGAACATGATTGACAAGAATCAAACTTGGGATTTAGTTCCAATACTAGCCAACAAGAAGGTTATTGGAGTGAAGAGGGTGTTTTGAGCCAAGCAAAATACTGATGGTAGCTTGAGCAAACTCAAATCAAGGCTGGTTGTAAAGGGATCAGTTAGAACTATACAGCATGCAAGCCCATGAGGAGTATTGAAGTTGGCCTGCATGCAGCATAAGAAGCAACGAAGGAGCAGACCAAGCAACACAAGTCATGCGGATGAAGTGTTGAAGATCAAGCTAGAAGATCAAGCTGCTGGAATATCTCCGGATGAAGTACATGCAGCTGTAAAGAAAAAGATCAAGCTGCTGTATTATTACCGGATAAAGTATGCATATAGCACATGAAGCAGCCAATGAGCTGACTATGTACCACAAGTTATGCAGATAAAGTATAGAGAAGCAAATCAAGCCATACCTTCAGTACATGAAGTATGCATGCAGATGCTGAAGCACATTACTATTATCATATTTCATTCTTTTAGTTACCTTAAATTTTGTTTTGTAATTTAGTTTGATTTAAACTAAATTGGTGACACATTTTGATGTAATTAGGTGCTAATGAATTGATAAATCAACTTGTTAAAGTGTACAAGCAATGTTTTTCAAGTTTCAATGTTACTTAGTGGTAGTAGGTAGTTGTTTAGGTGAAAGTTGTTTATGTTGACCAGCTGTAATACTAGAATATGTATTGGCTTTAAGCCTTCGTTCAAGTAAATGAAATTTCATTAGAATTTCATCCAAAATACTCTCTTTCTTTGCTTTCAATCTGTTTTTCAAGCTCAAAACCTCCTAACTTAAATTTCAAGTTCTCTTCATTCTTTATCCGAATTTATTACGTTCTTGCTTAAGTTTCATATTAAGCTTCATACTTCCTCCGGATAAAGTATCCTAAAACCCTAACAAGAACACAATAAGTCACACTTTTAATAGGTTTTGTAGAGGAAGACAATCCTTATTCCACAGGAAGTCAGATGGAACATATTATTTCGATTTCGCTTGGCAACTGAGAACGATGGATAATTTACAACAGGTTATATAATCTTTTTCTACCTTTGGCCTTTTAGTGTGTTTGCTTCTAGTTCGTTTTTGATGTGTAATATTCAGACAATCAGCAAACAAACATATTAACCTAGTGCAAGAAAATTTGGCTCTCCCATGTTAACCACATAATGTCATACAGAGGAATGTGTTAAGATTTTTTACCTTGCAATAACATGACACAAAGTAACTTCTTTGTTCAGATTGAAGGATGTTCAGTTCAGAATTAATGGATCGAGCAAGATGTATGTAGCGTTTTGGTATCCGGTTGATGGGAATCGATGGTCGGGTCTGGACATTATACCATCAACTTTGATTGGGTTCCATTGGATATTGCTTCAGTTGGTTCTATGCTAATCGATTCTGCACCAAGCAGTGCCCGGGGCACGGCCAGCGCCTTCGCTGGTAGCCTGTAAGTTGGCGGTTCTTTGGCTGCTTCCGCTTGGTAGTTGTAAAGATAGTTTAGATATAAAAGCTGATTGAAAACTGAGCCCTTCACCAGCGGGTAAGCGGGATCATTGAATGATTTTCAGGGAACGATTTTGATGGCGAGGAATGAGAAGATCTGTAAGAGAAACAATGGTGACAATGATATAAGGAAGAAGATGGTAGAAAGTATAATATCCAATTTTTTTTCTTTATTTTAATCAATGGTGGCAGTCAACGGAAGAGACAGAAAGAGAAATATAATTTAATATTTTAAGAAAAATTAGGTGGATAGCTAGTGATTAATGGAAGTAATTAATTAAAGGGATTAAAAGACGAAATTTTTAAGGTAATTAAAATAGGATAAACTTAGTTTACTTTTAAAAATAAAAATATTTTGAAATAAGTAAAAGAAATTTGAAAATAAAAAAAAATTCAAAGAAATAAAGAAGATTAGAGGATGGTTTGGTGTCACGCTGTACCTATTCAAATTTCGTTTTGAGTTTGATGATGAATTCTTTTAGGGCTTCTTTCCTTTATTTTTATTTATTTTTAGTTTAAAAGATATAAATCTATTATGATTTTAAGTCTATTATAATAATTTGTATAAATTCAATTAGTTTTAAATTTATTATTTAATTTTTATATTTTGGGTTTATATAATATATTAGACTTATTTAATATATTGGGTTTGTAATATTTTATTATTAATAATTTTGGTTAATATGTTAATTTGTTTAGTTATTCAGTTTTGAATTAAATTAACCATTAATTGAAATTTCAAAAATCTTTAATTAATTCTCGATTAGATTAAATTAACTGAAATAATTCAATTCGGTTGATTAATTCATCACATTATTTTTTGACCAACTTTTGGGGTGATTTCGATTGGATTTAAGCTATAAAGCTAATAGCATCAAATGTAAAAGTCCGTATATTTTGTTAGTTTAGTATTATATTCAGATGGATTTTTAGTAGGACAACTGACGAATTTGCAACTATCCGGTAATTCCATATAGAATATACGAATGATTTACAGTGGTTAAGCTTGTAGTCATCCGGAGACCAAATACACTTATTTTATGCATTTCGTTGGGAAAACTTTTTTATCCAATTTCATTATTGTGAAGAAATTAAGATTCAAGCATAATGGGTTGATTTGGTGCATAGAAACATGATCGTTAACCAAATAAACAAAGAAGTTGAAAGGTTGAAGCCAAAACACATTGCAGCTTCAACAAATGTTGGTAATTCGAGAAGGTTCCAAATTTATTATAAAAACTAAACTTAATTTTACAACTCAAATCGATGATGGATTTTTCCCCAATCGGGCAAACCTTGAAGTTGTAAAGGGACTCAATTGTCTTTCCCTTTACCCATAATTTCCGTGGCCATGAATAATTACACAACACAAACTTTTTCCACCCACACCAACGGCCCCCCTTCTCCTTTTGTCAATATACTTTTATTTACATGACAGCTTTAGGACACATATCTTTAAATAACTATGAATTAACAGAACTTCAAAATAATATTATATACAAACAATGAAATTAGAAAGATATTCCAATAATAATAAAAAATAAAGCAGCAGTTTAGTTTTCAAGCCAAGAGCCAGAAATCCTTGTGGCGTTTAGTGGTGATCAAATAACCCCCAAGTTTTTTGCTTTTCCTTCTGACTCCAACAGCCATGCAGGTAGCATTTTGGATACAGTATTCCACTACTCCACCTGTCATTCGACTGCCTGCCCACATCATTACCAGACGCCATGTCATCGACTTCTTTTTTTGTCCCAAAACCAGAAGTGCCACTCCTTGTTTTTTAGCTTCTTCCACTATTGTTCGACCTTTCTCTTTCCCCTCCACCACTGCCACCTCTACTTCAACCTAACACTCCAAACCCATAATTAAGTGTATGTCTTTGTGAACAGAACAAGACTAGCATGATTATAGGAACTGTTTTAATTTGTTTTGCTGGTAATATTTCATATTAAAATTAATTAGAATTTGATTTTAACTGGCAAAATAACAAATATATATATATAGGTAAAAAAATCCAACTAGTACTTGACTGACTATTATAGCATTCATTATGTCGCAACCTACCTCAGGTCTCTTCTGTTTGCACATGTTTTTGAGCGAGGAAACAGGTTCACATGCCCTTGGGGCTCTGTTCTTGTCGTGATCTTCATTTGTATTTGGCACTGTATTTTCCAGTTATCAGTTTATCTCCTTATATTCGGAGTAATTCAAGGTAATAATCAAAACAATTTTTGATGTTTAGCATAAAAGGAATAAAAAAAATGGATCAGTTTGGCACCTTGTTTTGAAGGCTTTGTGACATGAAGAAGAACAAGAGTGTCGTGACACTGAACGGTGTGAGAAAGTGCCCATTGTAAAGCTCCCTTTGCTTCGATGCTGGAATCAACCACGATCATGATTTTCCTTCCAATTAAAAACCCAGTTTTTTCTCCATTTCTGGATTTATCTTCCCCAATGTTGCCACTAATTTCATCTTTTTGATCAGTTTTAGAAGAATCCAGATTAGGCTTGGCTTGAATTGGAGGAGACTTCACTCTAACATGAGGCCTAATCCTGTTTAGACAGAAACCTGGCAACCTTGCCCCTGTTCTTCCCATCTCCTAAAATGCCTCACTGCTGCTAGGCTTTCACACCAAATGATTATACATACATATATATATGTTTACTTTATGAACCAAATTTCTAGGTGATGGTTTGGTGCCGTGGGTTTATTTTATTTTTGCAAACTTTGCTTTCTTTTGTTTTGTAATCATGAAAGCAGGTCTTTGGTTTCCTTTCCATTTTCCTTTGTGGGGGCTATTCCTCAACGTGCTTCTCATGAATACTAGGCCCCTCCTTCCTAGCTTGGCCGATCGGATTGGGGTATGAGTGTCCATACATATTTTTAATATATATTCGTTTTTCTTATGTCTTTCATATATTTTGAGAGCCATATCTTCATACCCGAGTTTGGAGACGTGCCGGATTAAACCGAGGGACAGATGTTTCAAAAAAAAAAAACCGAGTAGGGAAAAGTTGGAAATTTAGGGCCCATTTGGTTTTAGAAAACTTAAGTTAATTTCGTTTTTTAAAAATAAAAAAACATTGAAAAAGAACATATTTGATTGAAATTTTTAAATGATTTTTGAAAAAATAAAAATATGTGAAAATTAAAAATAATAAAAATCATTTTCGTTTTTTCATTACAAATGTTTTGTTAAAGTAAAAATGATAGAAAACAAAAAATTTCACTGTAGATGAATTGACCTTAAAACCAATATAAATATAAAAATATTTTTTAAGAAAATTTTCTAATATTAAATCTAATACTTTGGTTTAAATCCATATAAATATAGTTTTTATTTTATTTCTATAAAAAATATTTTCACAATTGTATCTCACTTTGGCTATTTTAGTTTTTCCTTGGTGTTCCTTTATTTCATAAGTGACTTTGTTTTAAAATATTCCTCCATTTCCATTAAAATTTAGAACAAATAAAGCAATAAACTTTACAACAAAAAAATTAATTTTTTTTACAAAAATAAAAACCACTTAATTATTTAAAAGGTCAAAAATAAAATTAGTTTTAACAAAACAAACCCTTGCCCAATGGATGTGGTTCGAATATCTTTTGATAGGGAGGGACCTTGGAGAGGGGTAAAGTGCCATACCAAGAAGAGCCTAATCTACTTGTACATTCTAGCTCGATCGGGGACATTAGTATAAATTAGAGACTTTGTACTCGAAAGCAATGAATTAGAATGCTTTGGAAAAATGACCATTATCTGAAGCTGGGTGGGAAACCATTTCATAATTTGCACAAGTCTCAAAGTTAATACTAAGGTCTTCGCCTTGTTTTACTCCTCTTGAGGGAACAACAAATCTAAGTATGTGAAATTTCTAAAGATCATTTTAAGAAAATGAAGAGTCAGAATAAAATTCTTTTATGCATTTAAAGATGTCCGATTGATATTATCTTAGATTAAACTCGTCCAAGACAATGACCTCAACTAGGCCTTAAAAAAGCAATACAAAGAAATGAACTATTGTGCGATGAAACTTGATGTATCTTTACGTTGCCCTAAGTGTTTTGTGTTCAATTTTCTTATTCGTTGATTTGCTTTATACAATTTTATTTTATTTTTGTGTAATGAGAATCACAATGTTAAACACAAAATTGAATACAAATACAATATTCACAATAATCACACTAGCAACAATAATTTCTAAACAAAAATGTTTAAGATTATAGAAACAATTAATCCTAATTTCTTCAAGGGTTTGTATTAATCAACCTTTATTGATACAATGCTCAACAAGGAAAGGGTCCAAAAGAGAGGAGAATGGTTGTTGAGATGATTGGTTCACTAAGTCAGGGTGGAGAGCCGAAGGTTATGGAGAATGAAGTTGGAGAGAGTTTGCAAGTTGAGTAAAGAGAGAGTAAGCTAGGTATTCTTGAAGAGTTGATCTTTTCTTCATCATTCTTAGGGTATTTATAGATAAGGGTCCTGTGCTATATGGTGTTAATGTGTTAGACTTGTTATCTAGCCATCATTGTAACACCCCAAACCCGACCCAGACGTTATGATCGGATCCGACATGCCACATCGAAGCGTTCAAAACATTTTATATTGTTGATCCAGAAAAACTTACTTAGTGTTTTAAAAGATAATTTCATTATAGGTTAAAGTGAATGGAAGCTGTGCACCAGGTAGGAAACCGGAAAAGAGGTGGTGAGTCCATCAGACTGCTTAAGTACCAAGCTCCTTTCGGATCCAATCCTAGACATGCATACCGCCATTGCCACACCTTAACGTCATGGATATTTCTAGGAAACCGATTTGATTAAGTCATTTTTAGGAAAAGTGATTAATTTTAGAAAATACTTTCATTGCGGAAGCTTTGCTTGTTGTCATGTTATTTTGAAATCAATTGTTGTTTTTGAAAACGCGCCCTAAAGCTATCCAATTTCAATAGTTAAAATAAGTAATACCTATCTTAGTAATACATATTAAAACCATCAAAAATAATTAAGCGGCCTTATTACATTTAAAAACCCAAAACTTCAAACGTAAATAAAAGGATGTCCAGTTCACCAGAAGAAAATCAAACTTTCAGAACGGGTGGCCACTCCGAATTCCCTCACAGCTCCAAGCCCACTATGGTTGGGGATTACCTGCGTGGATGAAATTAAATAAAAGGGGTGAGTTTGGGGAAACTCAGTGTGTAAATTAACCCAACCATAGCCTATATCAGCTTAAACCACAGAAATAGAATAAGTTGGCCTTAGCCCAAAACAGAATTCAGAATAAAGCCCATAGGTCCATAACATAACAGAACATATATTACATGTTTATGCAGAAACCCAACCCAGATTCATCCATAACACCCCCGTACCAACCTTACACCATGTGGGGAGACTACTCGACCCACCCAACCGCTACACACCACAGAAATAGCAGCGAGGCTGCCAGATATTATGACGAAGTCACCAGATACAGATATTGTGGCAGAGCCACCAGAAGAGATATATGTGGCAGAGCCACCAGATCAGATAATCGTGGCATAGCCACCAGAACAGATATATGTGGCAGAGCCACCAGATCAAATAATTGTGGCATAGCCACCAGGACGCTTCCTCCATAATATAACCCATGTCCCCATGCAACAGATATATAATCATGACATACATCATAGAATCAGATCGTCATGCTTTTCAGTCAAAATTAACCCTAGGGGTATAACGGTAATTTTGCACCTAGGGGTATAACAGTAATTTTCCATACATAGGGGTATTATAGTAATTTAGCTACTTTTAGGGTTTTCATGCATATCCTAACTATTTACGTACTATCGAACACTTACAAGCATACTTCTTGAATTGGGCTGTTGGCCCATGAACCCGATCTTTAGCCCATTAAGCCCAAATTATCAAAATATACGAAATTGCGCGTACTGCAGTTTATTACTTTAGATTACCAAATATACAAACCTAACTATCTTACGAGCATTCGCACACTCGCAAATTCTCAAAATACCGACTTTTCGGCATTTCGGCTTTTCGACTTTTGCCAATCTAGTCTATGAGAGGGTGTCAGTTACACACTTGTTTGCGACGATATGCTGACGAGATCCACACACGAACCCTACAATTGCATTACTAACATGTTAATCTAACTATTCAAATACGAACTACGTATTAACCCCTTACAATATTCGGCCAACCACACCTACAGATCAGAGTAAGCTTATAAGAAATCAATAAGCAACTCATTAACAAATTTTTGTCAGTGTTTACCACATAATCATAATTTCACTGCAAGCTGTCTTCTTGAGAAATAGTCACTAAATCATTTATAACTGGAGCTACGAAACTCCAAATCAAGTGCTGTTAATTTTCCCTAAAAATAGACTAATATATCTTCTATCCATAAAATTTTCAGAATTTTTCTTTTAGCCAATCAATACCAGATTTTTCTCAAAGTTTCCCATGTTTCACTGTTTGACTAGTCTGACCACTCTTCATTACGAATCAAATTTCTCATTGTACAGAATTCAAAATATGTTCTTGTTTATTTCATTTGAAACTATACTCAATAAGCTTTAATTACATAATTTATTCAGCTTCTAATTTATCTCCCATAATTTATGGTGATTTTCCAAAGTCACGTTCTTCTTTTGTCCCAAAGATTTATTACCAAATCACTCTTTCACACATACCTTGCATGCATGTTATTTAAACATGTATATCACCAATCAATCATCACATATCTATGATTTTACTTAAGTATAATCCCCATTTCATCATTTTAAAGCACAACATGTTAGCCGATTTTTCCCTTTAGCATCCAAGGCACATTCATGCTCATTTGTTTGGCTCAACTTCACCTATCTTCCATTTTTCATCAAAAGAACATGAAACAACAACCATTTCCTTCATTTTAATTCATGACTAAATGCTCACAACACAACTAAAAACCAAAATATGTTTCAAGAGTTAAGGTAGAATCAAGAAGAACTCATGAACCTCAAAATAGAAGCAAGGTACCAAGAACTTACCTTCAATTTTCCTCCTCCTAGTGACCGAATACTCAAGAGCTTTCTCCTCTCCTTTCTCTTCTCTAACTTTCGGCTATGATGAAAAAAGATGGCCAAAACTTTGTTCTTTTCATCCTTTTGTTATTTTATTACCCAACATTTTATGACACAAAATAACCTATATTATTTGTGCCATACCTATGCCATAATGTCAATAAAAAAATGCCTATAATGCTTATCATGCCCATCATGGAACATTTACCTAACCCATTATCAATTTTTTATCAATTTGTACCATAAATTATGGATATCAAGTGCACATATTGTCTTCAACAACATGATGGCCGGCCACTTCTTGTAAAATGGGAGGTTTGACATGCAAATCCTCCTATTTTGCACTACTATTTATTTGGCCACTACAAATTAGCCTATAGCATTTTCAAACATTTTCACATAGGTCCTATTTCATAATTTCACTCACAAATGACAAAATCAAAGTATGAAATTTTTCCAACATTCACAAATTCCGAAAATTGGGGCGTTACAACTCTACCCCTTAAAGAAATTTGACCTCGAAATTTACGATCCAAATAGTTGAGGGTATTGTTGACGCATAGTCTCTTCGATTCCCAAGTAGCTTCTTCCTTTCCATGATTACGTAAAGAACTTTCACTAACGGATGATTTCCTTCGAGAACCTTAACATCTCGAGCCAATATTTGCAGGCTCCTCCTCAAAGGTCAAATCGACCGAACTTCAATTTCTCGCAATGGCGGGACATGAGCAGGTCGAACGATAACGCCTTAACATGGAGACGTGAAAACATCGTGAATCTGTCTAACTCGAGGTAATTCCAATTGATAAGCCACTGGGCCTACTCGCTTCAAAACCCGATAAGGCCCAATGAACCGCGGACTCAACTTGCCCATCTTACCGAACCTTAATATCTTCTTTCAAGGAGAAACCTTTAAGAAGACCATATCACCTACTGAGTACTCAATCTCCTTACGCTTCAAATCTGCATATGACTTTTGCCTATCAGATGCTTCTTTTAACCGGTCCCTAATTATTCTGACCTTATCCTCAGTATCAGCTACCAACTCTGGTCCAAGAATTTTTCGCTCTCCTAGTTCAGTCCAACAACTAGGTGTACGACACCTTCGTCCATACAGTGCTTCATACGGTGCCATTTGAATACTCGCCGTAAGCTGTTATTGTACGCAAATTCGCCAACGGCAAGTAATCCTCCCAACTACCTCGAAAGTCAATCACGCATCCCCTCAACATGTCCTCCAGAATCTGAATAACCCTCTTTGACTGACCATCAGTTTGGGGATGGAAAGCCGTACTAAAATTCAATCGCGTCCCCAATGCCTCATGCAACTTTTGCCAAAATCGAGATGTGAATCTGGGATCCCGGTCAGAGACAATCGAAACTGGGACTCCATGAAGTCATACAATCTTCGCCACATACAGCTTGGCTAACTTTTGAAGCGAAAAGTCAGTACGTACAGGTATGAAATGGGCTGATTTGGTCAACCTATCCTCAATCACCCACACCGAGTCTTTCTTTGATGGTGTCAAAGGCAACCCACTCACAAAGTCCATGGTTACCCTCTCCCACTTCCAAAGTGGTATCTTCACCGGCTGTAACAGTCCAGAAGGTAATTGATGCTCAGCTTTCACTTGTTGGCATGTCAGACATTTTCCTACAAACTCTGTTACTTCTCGCTTAAGTCCAGGCCACCAGTACAATTCTCGCAAGTCGTGATACAACTTATTCCCTCTAGGATGCATGGTACATAGTCCTCCATGAGCTTCCTTCAATATTGTCTGCCTTAAATCAGAGTCCCTCGGAACACAAATTCTTCCTCAGAAACACAGAACTCCATCACCATTTAAACCGAACTCAGAAGTTTCCCCTTCCTTAACTTGTTGAAAACGAGCAACCAAAGACTCATCTTCCAACTGCTTTTCCTTAATCTGCTCCACCCAGGTTGGCCTTACTTGCAATTCAGCCAACAAACTACCATCATCATACAGACTCAAACGAGCAAACATTGCTCTCAGATCAGATATGGTTCTACGACTTAAAGCATTGGCTACCACATTAGCCTTGCCTAGGTGATACTCGATCGAACAGTCATAATCCTTAAGCAACTTAATCCATCTTCTTTGCCTAAGGTTCAGCTCCTTCTGAGTTAACAAATACTTAAGACTCTTGTGGTCTGTGTATATAATACACCTCTCCCCGTACAAGTAATATCTCCAAATCTTAAGTGCAAATATCACTGCCGCTAACTCCAAATCATGAGTAGGATAGTTCCTTTCGTGAGGTTTAAGCTATCGTGATGCATATGCAACCACCTTACCTTTCTGCATTAACACGCAGCCCAAACCCACGTGTGATGCGTCACTGTACACAGTAAAATTTTTTCCAGACTCTGGCTGAATCAATACAGGTGCTTCAGTCAGAACTTTCTTCAACTTCTCAAAAGCTTCCTACTGCTTTTCAGTCCATACAAACGATACTCCTTTCCTTATGAGTTTTGTCAGAGGTGCTGCCATCACAGAAAAACCTTCCACAAACCTTCTGTAGTATCCTGCCAACCCTAGGAAACTTTGAATTTCTGACACGTCCTAGGTGGCTTCCACTCCAAAATTGCTTCAATCTTTCGAGGGTCCACCTTAATCCCTTTGGCAGAGACCACATGTCCTAAGAAGGTTACCTCCCTCAACCAAAATTCACACTTGCTGAACTTCGCAAAGAGTTTATTCTCCCTTAACACTCACAGCACTATACGGAGATGCTCATCATGTTTCGCTTCAGTTTCAGAATATACTAGGATATCATCAATGAAGACGACTACGAATCGATCCAAGAATGGTTAGGACACCCGATTCATCAGATCCATAAATGTTGCAGGAGTATTCGTCAGTCCAAATGGCATAACCAAAAACTCGTAATGACCATACCGAGTCCTAAATCCCGTCTTATGGATATCCGCCTCCTTGACCCTTAACTGATGATATCCAGATCGGAGGTCGATCTTAGAAAATACAGAAGCCCCTCTAAGCTGGTCAAACAGATCGTCAATCCTTGGCAGTGGATACTTATTCTTAATTATCAGTTTGTTCAACTGGCAATAATCACTGTACATCCGTATTGTACCATCCTTCTTCTTCATGAATAGCACCGGTGCTCCCCATGGAGACACGCTTGACCTAATGAAGCCCCTATCCAACAACTCTTGAATTTGTGCCTTTAACTCCACTAACTCCTTCGGTGCCATCCTATACGGTGCGATGGACACGGGCGCCGTTCCAAGCAACAAATCTATTCCAAACTCAACTTCTCGGTTCGGAGGCAATCCTGGAAGCTCTTCCGGAAAAACATCTTGGAACTCTTTTACGGTCCTAACCTTATCCACTGTCAGTCCCTCCTCTTCTGACTGACTTACAAATGCCAAATAGACCTCACAACCTTTTCGAATCCACTTTTCGGCTCTTAATGCCGACACCACATTGGACAAATAATCCCTTCGCTCACCTATCACTATAACCTCCTCATCCTTTGTGGTCCTTAACACCATTCGTTTAGCAGCACAATCCAGAGTCGCTTTATGTTTAACAAGCCAGTCCATTTCCAAAATGAGATCAAACTCTCCGAACGGTAACTCCATCAGATCTCCAGGGAAAATCCTACCTTGAGTTTCTAAGGGTACATCCCTATACAGTTTGTCTACCCTAACCGAGTGACCCAAAGGACTTAGTACAGATACCCCATTCATAATCTCCTCAGAGCAGTCCAAGTTGTCCATAATCCGTTCTGTGGCCTCCAACCAATATTCCACCACATTCGGGGCTATACCAGGCACATGCATGCTCATTTGTTTGGCTCAACTTCACCTATCTTCCATTTTTCATCAAAAGAACATGAAACAACAACCATTTCCTTCATTTTAATTCATGAATAAATGCTCACAACACAACTAAAAACCAAAATATGCTTCAAGAGTTAAGGTAGAATCAAGAAGAACTCATGAACCTCAAAATAGAAGCAAGGTACCAAGAACTTACCTTCAATTTTCCTCCTCCTAGTGACCGAATACTCAAGAGCTTTCTCCTCTCCTTTCTCTTCTCTAACTTTCGGCTATGATGAACAAAGATGGACAAAACTTTGCTTTTTTGATCCTTTTGTTATTTTATTACCCAACATTTTATGACACAAAATAACCTATATTATTTGTGCCATACCTATGCCATAATGTCAATAAAAAAAATGCCCATAATGCTTATCATGCCCATCATGAAACATTTACCTAACCCATTATCAATTTTTTATCAATTTGTACCATAAATTATGGATATCAAGTGCACATATTGTCTTCAACAACATGATGGCCGGCCACTTCTTGTAAAATGGGAGGTTTGACATGCAAATCCTCCTATTTTGCACTACTATTTATTTGGCCACTACAAATTAGCCTATAGCATTTTCAAACATTTTCACATAGGTCCTATTTCATAATTTCACTCACAAATGACAAAATCAAAGCATGAAATTTTGCCAACATTCACAAAATTCCTGAAAATTAGGGCGTTACAATCATTATAGAGCTCGTGGGAGGGGTGTCTTTGATGGGACGAGGATGTCTCTAACAAAACAAATCTTGTCATTTATTTTGTCTTTGATAAGATAAAGTAGTTGAGTCCACGTGAAGTTTGATGACCAAACGATTCTATGTTCCCAATGAAGATCAGTCCACTCGTTGTCTGAATAGTCCTTACGAGAGGGCTAGTTCATAGGTGACCTCTCGATTTGCTAATGGTGGGCTTATTGTTCAAGCGCCTTTTAGGGTTGCTACGTGTCGTATCGCGAATTATTATCCAGTCAAGATGTTAGTACTTTCATACAGAATCAATATCTCAAAATCATTCAATCAATCGAGCTTGAATATTGCATATAAACTATAATCTATCACAAGCAAAACTACTATATTAATTTTTTAGAGATTACTCAATAAAGTTTGAAAAAGAAGAAGGAATAATTGTTATCAAATTAGAGAAACTGATTTGAATGCTCATCTTGTAAAAATATTTTTTTAAATATATATATTTTGAAACAATAGTGATAATGTTGAATAAAAATTAAAGAAATAGAAAATTTTGAATTTTAATGAATAGAGAAAGATTGTTCTATTTTTATAAAATTAAATTTTTCATAAAATAAAATTTCTTCTGAGTCAATTGACCTTACGATTTTTTATATGATTTGTCACTGACCCCAATACCAAAAGCTGATTAATTATATAACAAAACGCAGAAAATCTTAAAACAAAATTCACCCAACCATTTTTCATATAAAAAATTCATTTTAAAAGAACTATAACCTATATATATAATATTTTTAAAAAGAAAGTTAATATTTTGGCACTTCAATTTTACAACTTTTTATTTAATTTTTTGAATGCTATAATAATTAAAGAAGAACTGATCTGTAAAGATATTATTCATTTATGGTGATTTGTGTAACGTGAACCAAACGCCATTTGATCATCATTTTGGAAATAACCCATAATTACACGGAGAATGTGTTAGAAATTTCTTAGACACAAAATGATTAATAAAAGCCAAAAGAAAGGGTCAACTCTATAGTGCTGATTTGCAGCAATAGTTTTGATGATTTGGGAATAATCAGACAAATTAGAACAGCTTTTAGACATATAAATGACTTTTTCCAATCACAAAAATCTTGCTAAATTAATTTCCGAAAAGTAGGGTTATTTAGATGAGAGGTTTTCATGGGTGTGGTCTTTTTAAAATAGATATTACTACAAATTGTTTTTTATTGAAAATGAAATGTTTAATATTTTATATATGTTTGATAATCATAATAATAATTTCATATTTGATTTTCGTACTTTCATAAAATGTTCAATATGGTATTTTTATTTTGAATTTTTTAATTTGGGACATGAATTATTAATATGTATTTTATTGTAATATTCTTACTTTCATAAAATGTCTAATGTGGTACATGCACTTAAAAAGCTCTAATGTGGATTGGTACCTAACTATCCATATGTTTTTTTTATTATAGTATTTGGTATTAACATTGTTTGTGAATTGCTAAATAAATTAATAAAAATTGACATGGAGAATTTTTTTCAAATAATCAAGTACATATGAATAATATAACATTATATGAAAAATTAAATAAAATATATATAACAACCCGCTTTTAATCGGTGTTGAAAGACTCAATTAAAGGTTGAATTCTTGAAAACTAAACAGTTTAAAATTTTAAACCTTAAAGTCAGTAAATCAAATGTGTGATTAACAAATAAAACCAAATAGTAATTAAAAAAATCAAGTTTTTATAATTTATACATGGACTGAATTGCAAAGTGTGTTAAAGGAAAAGTTTTAATTGAAGCCTTGAGATAGATCCTTGCAATTAACCCTTAATAAAATAATAAGGAAAAGTGGCCAACAACCTTGAAAATCGTTGGATCACACCATTGCTTAACGTTGAGGCTTAATATCCATTAATTTATTTTATTATAAATTTTAGTTAATAAAAATCTAGTTAAATATGTTAGTCGGAGGGGAGAGAGAACATATTTTCCCTTCATCCCTTCTACAATCGATTAAGAAGAAAAAAGAAAGAATTGATCTCATTTCGTCCCCTATTGCCGATTCAAATCTCTAAGGTAAAGCATAATTTCTTAATTGAAATTTTATGGAAAATTAGTTTATAAACCTAGAGTAATAATACTCAAGCATTAGATTAGTATTTAATATGTTTTGGTATAGATTTCCATTGTTGAAAACCTTAGAGAATTGGTTGTTAAAGATTCAAGTTCATGCAAATGTTACGAGGTTAAAACTTTAACTTGACAAACCGTGTGGCTTTAGGCGATTTCTTGGGTTCAAATCTTGTTTAAATCAGCCTACTCTCGAGAGATGAGAATTCTTGCAGAAATTCTCTAAGACACCAAAGCAAAGTGGAAACAAAAGAAGCTACAAATAAATTAAAAAACCATAAAAAAATAGTGCACATCAAATGTTTGAGTAAATGCTCTCAAAATTAATCTATTACTTTGAATGTTTACAACTAAGTGATTACAAATGGGGGGAAAACCTCTATTTATAGTTGATCTCCCCCAAATCTAACGATACAAATTGAGTTACATTGATGGTCAAGATATGTGTCTATCTACAAGATAAGAGTCCTAAGGGATTTAAACTTTATACATCTTTATCCCTTAGGATTTACATTAATTACTCTGATAACTCTAGTTTTACTGGAGTGCTTTATTGGGACTCTAA